>NC_134411.1:57819576-58123326 GCF_038048845.1 Mixophyes fleayi | reverse complement strand
CATTTATTGGTACTGTCGTCTGCTGCCGGCCCCTGACCTCTGCTTGGACTCCACTCCACTTACCTGGGTTCTCCCCAGCCGGTACACACTTCACGACCCTCTGTCAGTCTGCATCAGGGCTCCAGTGAACACCTGACTGGCAGAGTAGACTCCGGGTTGGGTCGTGCCGGCTGGAGGAGTTCCTAACACTTACAAGACATTTTCTTTGAAAATCTTGCAATAATAATCTTTGAGACATCCCAAAGGTTCACTCTGAAGTGAAATTTCAATCACTAAATATATTACCTCATATGGTCATCAGGATATAGATGTTATGTTTAAAAGGAAAAGAAAAAAAATCTAGTGCAATATATTTTAATTGAATAAACAAAGTTTTCATTTTCACACTAGACAAAAACACTTACTGAACAGAATATGAGTATTAAAATTGAGGGGTACAGATATGCCTACTGAACAGAAGAGGGAAGGTGTCATATAATAAACAGATCTTTTAAAGTATCCCGGGATATTGCCAGACAATGCTACACATCAAACTGTTAAACTGAAGGTATTTTCCTTTCTCATACTCAGTGCACACTCTCCAACGTTTTTCGTGCACACATAAGTTACCTTGAAAAAGACCCTTATGTTTGGTCAAAAATAAAATACAATGTTCCAGCAATTTAGGATCTCTACTTGGAGAAAAATGTTGTATTCAAAATTGACTGAAAACCACTTTTAAGTATTATTAGACCATTGTATGGGTTTGTGCATATTATTATATGTATTATTAAAGTGTAAGGTCTGTTTTACAGGTGGATGAAGATTTGTACTCCGCCTTGCTTAACACACACACTTACCTTCTGAAGGAACTTACAGCTGCTGATAGTTCAAATGATGGTTTACTGACACGAGACCAGTTCAAGTAAGGCTTTTCCAACTGTATATAAAATACGACAAGAAAATGCTTGCCGAAATAATGAAATCATTTGACAGCAGTCACTTTTCAAAACTGTATAAGTAGAGTCTGAAATGTTATTAGGACACTGTGTAATGTAACATCCATATGTTTGTCACAGTCCACCTTTTCCTGCGTAATGTTATAACAGTTAAAAGTCACTTATTTAAAGAATTTTATTGCACTATGCTATTCTTTTCTTATTTGTTTTATGTGTTTATACCATTATAAGATGGCAAGCTTATTGCATCACCAAAGAAAGATTTCTAGCTGTACTGGAGTATACTTGATGAGACTTTAGGACTTTAAGATACATATTGCGAATTTGTTGTGGAATACATTGGACATTTCTTTAATTTTTTCATGTTCTTTTTTTTCACATGTTTCCTATAATTTTTTTAATAGAAAAAGCACCTGTGGCCGGGTCCCGAGTGGATTGGCCATCTTGAAATTAAGTCCGGCATAGGGAGGTTTAATACCTGGCGCCGGAGAGGTTAAAACATCGGTGCTAGGTGCTGTGTGAAATGTGATTAAAGGGTTAAAGGGAATGTATTTAATTAAAGTGAAAATGTATTTTAAAAGAGTGGAAGGGAGCACAGAGCGTCGCAGCATTCAATGGGCTAAACACCGGCGCAAGGTGCCGGAGAGTTCAAGAGTGTATATATGTATATTAAAGTGTCTAAATGTACTGTGCAGTGTGCTCTGTGGAGCCGGGAGAGTAATAACTGGCGCAGCAGCCATGTAGGGGTTATAAATGTTTATTGAAATAAATAAATGTAAAAATTAATGTATATAAGCCTGGAGCACCGGTAGTTAGCTGGCGTGCAGCAAGGGTTAACCTCTAGCGCTAGGCACCGGGAGTGTAGCTATGTGAATTATTGATGTGTATAATGTAAATGTGTATTTAAATGTAGGATGTATGTGTATGTGTGTACAATAAAGAAAAGTACTTATCATGTTCCTGGTGGTCCAGCGGGGGCTCTGCAGCCCTGGATCCTTCACTCCCTGGCAGCCAGTTTCAGTGGCTACCGGAGGGACTTCCATAGCAGCCTCCTGGAATCAAATAGATCCAGGAGGTGCAGCGCCTCCTGGGGGTCCTAGGAGGCTAAGCCGCACAGTGAGTTCAAAGAGCTTCAGATAGCGACAGGCAGGGGCTGCTGCCCTGGCACCTGGTCTTCTCTCCCTCCGGTACTATTTTCGGCCAGAGGGGAGAGCCGGTCCCTGGAGGTAGTTTTCGACAGGAGATTTAAAAGATAAATCTCTTGCCCCAGACAGACAGGCAACACAGTGGAGAGTGGGCTGAGACACTCCCCCTGCTTCAGTGTAAAAAGGTGTTAACCACTCTGGGCGGATTCCTGTGCAGGCTGCATGAATCAGTCCAGATAGCTTAAAGGGGTAGGAGGGTGTATTACCTCCTGCCAAGCTAAGTCTCCAAAACTGTATAAAAAGAGCACTGGTTTGCACTGAATTGTATCATTATTTAATCTGACCTTCTGATCACTAGTACCATACATTAGTGTTGAACTGTCCTTATTAGGACACTTGAGCTAATAAACATCATTTGCTTCAAGGTCCTGCTTGACACCTTCTTACTTGCTGTAATTCCCGTGACCTGCAGATTAGACCCAAATCTAATCCGTTTTCTGGCTGTTCTGAGGTTTTGGCACAGCATTCCAGTACTAGCGCTTTGCCCACTACCTGCAGCTCTGGCCAGTGTGATAGGCCAGGGGGAACCAACCACAGCAACCCTGATCTGAAGGCAAGAGGTCAGAGATACCAGCCCAAGTGTACCATGAAGGGGGTACACTAGCAGCGACAGTTACCCAGAAGGACACGGTTCTGGATGCTGCTAAGGAGTCCAGTGGTGGCAGCAGCTTAAGCCCCTCCTACTGTGGTTAGAGGGCACATTTGGGATAAAGAAAGGGATGGTGGAAAGGCAAGCCCAGCCTGTTCCCAGCAACACAACAGACATGGTGGCATAGGGGTTCTATCATGTCAAAGCACTTAATATGTATTTCTGTTTCTACCTAGTGGCATGTTTAGATAATTTAGCTGTATTGGGTTGGGGTGCATAATGAGGCAGGGCCCTCTTAACAACAATTTGGGCCCCCGGGCAAAGCAGTGCACCGGGGCCCCTATATATATATATATATATATATATATATATATATATAAAAAGTGATTATATATATGGGCCCTGCAGCCCAGGGGGGCCCGTCAGAGGCAGCACAAAAAAAAAAAACCTGAAAAAAAAAGAAGAAAATACTTACAGGTTTTTTGTTTTTTTTGTGCTGCCTCTGACGGGCCCCCTGGGCTGCAGGGCCCCCGGGCACCTGCCCATTGTGCTCAATGGGATAAACGGCCCTGTAATGAGGTATTGTTCATTTATTGTTTAGAAATAAAAATGTCAGGTAGGTAACTTATTTAGGCTGCTGTGAACATAAATAGCATGTGAAAGACAATAAAAAAAAACTGTTCTCTGAGTTACAAAATTATGAGAGTTACACTAAGTCCATTTAAAATAAGAGCAATTAAGAAATTTGATTCTTTTTCTTGAAGATGAATTTGATGGGGGTAATAGTCACAATATTGCTTATTGTTAATAAGGAGAAGATAATGGTGGTCCCAAAAGCATTATTGACTATTAATAGGAAGAAGAAAATGATGTTGGTCATAGCCCTAATAACAAGAATATTTACAGATGTGCATAGAAGATAAGGAAAATAGTAGTCCTGGCAGTGTTGGGCAGTGGGACACAGTACTGATGATCAGCCCCATGTATTATGGTGTGGTGCAGAAGGTAATGGGTTTCTCACATTTGCCGTGGACACGCATCGGATCTAGAAAACTAGTGACCTCTGCTCAATAAGCCTCATAGAAAAAGTAATAAATCAAACACCTGAAACAAATCAGAATGCTCTGCAAACAACTGGAACGGTTCCTGTCTCCCTCAGGACTGGACCTGAACCTCACTTGGACATTTGGACTGGACCTGGACATTCTCTGGTAGCTTGCACTTAAATTCTGACAACTTATTTTTTGGCAATGGCCGACTCCCCTCTGGGAATGGTAGTTCCTTTTGTGATTCTGGCAGCCCTGTCTAATAACTTTGCAGCTTTCCCTGTCGGATTAGCACTCTATCTGTTAAACTTGCAGCTCTTTTTAATGGCTTTATAGTCTACCTTATTACCTTCAGTCGCAGAGTAATGACTTTCCCTCTTTAATTTTATTAATTTTGTTTCCCACAGTTCCCACTCTTTCATCAACACTTATGCTCCCTAGCAGGTTAGGTGGACTTAGCTGTAGTACTATTCTCTCTCCAGCAACTTTGCTTGGTAAGGCTGCAGTCCCAGCAAAGCCAGTATCTCCCTTCTCTTTGGCCATTCTTCTGCACTTCTCCTCCTTTATTGGCGCAAATCTTTTGGCAACTAGTGAGCTTTGACATTGTTTCATGTTTCTTTGGTCCTCGACTATGCTGGGACATGTTGTTTCCAGTGCCCGAGGAAGCTTTGGGCTGCCCACAGCCAGAGGATCCTCCCCTGTCACTATACTCCCAGGACGCAAGCCTCCAAAGACAGTTAAGTCCTGGGTACAGGATTACATGTAGCTTTAAAGTACAGTACTTCGCTAAAGACTTTGGAATGGTATAAACTTTTTTACACTTTATGGAGATTGTAAAATAGGAAAAAAAAATAGGAAAAAAATGAAATCCTTTAGTTCTCCTTATAAAATTATTGCTATTCTGATGGGAATAAGATCCCCATTATAAATCAGTCATAAACAATAATTATAATTGCAGCAGGTTCCTTTTAAAATCATTTATTTTTATTTAAATGTTGTGAGGTTTTATTGCTGTTGATATTTTTAATTTTTTTGCTATCTGGGGTTTATGCCAAAAGGTTGCATTTGCTTTGTGTATGTATAGAGGCCTCTTTAGATACATATTTTCACTATCTCTTTCTTTGGGAAATATTTTGGTGCTGTTTGTTTGTTTTCTCTTAGTTGTGAAGTATGGCCAAATGGAAAGTCTGAGTGTGGCTGTAAGTTGTATAGAAGCTTTATTGTAGCATGTAACTTTACTCTTGACCAAATATGACCATTAGTGATCATACAGTATATGGTTTATTCCTCAGCCATCAAGCAAATAGTCATGTACTATACTCATAAACTCATGACTACAGAAGTTATTCATAAGGAGAGCAGGATGGAAATGTCCATCCTGCTCTCATGTTCTATAAAAGTAGATTATAATTCTATAATTTCATTAAAATACATTACTTTTTAGGACTAATTAGCCAGGCTATATTACAGTATATTATCCTTGATGGATGCATCCTAGAATCTTTTAAATCAGAATGGAAGAAAGACCTTTGAATAAACCTGGAACAAGAGGGATTGTTGCTTATCAAGCAACGCATTGCTAAATATTACATAGGTACAGCTGTAAAAGAACACATTTAAAGTTTATACAGGATGTTATATGATCCCCTCAACATTGCAGAAAATATACCATTCACATGTGTCAGCTATTGGGGAAACTGTGGATAAATCGGGACATACCTACATATATCGTGGGAGTGCCCTTTTGGAGCAAGAAACTCCAAACTCATAGAATGAATAATTAATGTACACATAGTACCTAACCCTCTAGTTATGTTTAAATCATTGGGTGTCATGGGTAAGTGTACTGTGAGTGTAGATGTCAATACGAAGAAGAAAAGGTTTGGAAAATTGATTCAGTGTGTCTTATATTTAACTGCCTCTAATCAATGCATATTTCCTAGAACTTCATATAATTTCTTTTGGTGCACAGGCAGCCTGGAATATTTATTTGTTGTTAAACTGTGCACATTTATTAAAAACAGCATCTTTGGTTTGATATTTAGTTGCCCAAAAAGTTTTTGATCGGATTCTGAGGCCCTTTATACTTGCTACTTTATGTAACTCCTCAGCCAGATTGGCGATAAAATATTCAGTTTCAGCTCCTGTTCAAAGAGGAAATGGCACTAGACAGTGTTGTCATTGGCTGCACTGGCTGCACTTGTTATTGAACCCGTAAATGGACCTTATTTGACATAACCTGAATATTGTGGTGATCTATGTGCGGAGTGAGGTTTATAAGCTGCCACTTTTTGCAAATGATATACTCCTTACTCTTTCATCTCTTCATTTCTCTCTACCGAATTTATAAAAATGACTAAACTCATACTTGGCTATTTCTTGATATAAAATAAATTACTCCAAATTGAAAGCTCTCCCCCTACACATCCCAGCAGTGTCGGACTGGGGCATGAAGGGCCCACCGGGGGACTGCAACGCTAGGGGCCCACCAGAGGGGGTGTGGCCAGCCATCATAGAGGCGTGACCAGACACTAGTGGGGGAGTGGTCAGCCCACGAAGGACAGCTAGCACCATAGTGTAGTATATAAATAATGTAGTGTGTATATAAAGAGTACACAGTGTTGACCTGCCCCTTAGATTGGCAAAACAGTCACCAAAAATCGGGATTGTCCCACTAGACCAGGCTTGGCTAACCTGTGGCACTCCAGGTGTTGTGAAAGTACAAGCCCGAGCATGCTTTGCCAATATATAGCAGCTTATTGCTGGAAGGGTATGCTGGGACTTGTAGTTTCACAACACCTGGAGTGCCACAGGTTAGCCAAGCCTGCACTAGACTCAAAACATTTGACAGACTGTCCTACCTGTTCTTGTCACTTTTACCATCTGGTTTCTTTAGTTGCGGCTTGTATGGATCCTAAAATGTTGAGGGCCCTATTTGGAAAAAATAATGGGTACATTTAGAAAATTCCAACCAGACTCGTCATTAAATAAATAGGACCCACAATTAATACTTAGGCCTTCCTCCAGACCCAACATTAAATTAATAGTATTCCCATTTAATAAATAGAACCTGATACCCTCCCTCCAAACAGCCCCAGCAATAAATTAATAGCATTTACATTTAATACATCCATTTCCCACAACCATTCCCAGCATTAATTAATTTTCACATTTAATAGATAGCCCTCCTCCCCACACTCAGCCCCACATTCAATTAAAGGCCCAAAACTCCCTCACTATAGATTAGCATAGGCAGCCCCCCTCACTATAGTTTAGCATAGGCAGCCCCCTCTCTATAGTTTAGCATAGGTAGCCCCCCTCCCTATAGTTTAGCATAGGCAGCCCCCCTCCCTATAGTTAAGTGTAGAACGGCAGCCCACCTATAGTTTAGTATAGTCAGTCCCCCTATGCCACACAGGAGTGCCCCCAAACAATATTATTCCACACAGGAGTGCCCCCAAACAATATTATGCCACACAAGAGTGCCCCCAATGTTATCCCACACATTAGTGCCCTCAAACAATATTAGGCCACACAGGAGTGCCCCCAATCAATATTAGGCCACACAGGAGTGCCCCCAACCAATATTATGCCACACAGGAGTGCACCCAATGTTATCTCACACATTAGTGCCCCCAAACACAATATTATGCCACACAGGAGTGCCTTCAATGTTATCCCACACAGTAGTGCCATGTTATGCCACACAGCAGTACCAAAAATTCACAAATGCCACACTATAGTGACCCCATTTCATATTATAGCTGCAATAGTGCTGTCACTCACCGGACTGTGAGTGCTTCTTCCCGTGTATTTAGGAACCGTGGCCGTCCACCATCCTGAGGGTCTGCGCATGTGCAGCCCTTTCAAACCTTCAGTTCATGTTCCTTTTAGTTAATTGGCTGATCAGGCAACACTCCCTATTTAAAGCACCTGTGTTCAATACCTCGTTGCCTGATCTTGGAGTCTCATTCCCATGAGCCTCTGAAGGTGTTCCTGTGTTTCCTCGTGTATTCAGCTCCTGCTGATTCCTGTGGTTTCCAGACCACTTCTACTCTCCTGTGTTTCATCGTGACTGTATTAGCTGATTCCTATCCGCTGCCTCCGTGCACTACAGTTATCAGACCACTTCAACTCTCCTGTGTTTCATCGTGACTGTATTAGCTGATTCCTATCCGCTGCCTCCGTGCACTACAGTTATCAACTCACTTCAACTCTCCTGTGTTTCATCGTGACTGTATTAGCTGATTCCTATCCGCTGCCTCCGTGCACTACAGTTATCAACTCACTTCAATTCTCCTGTGTTTCATCGTGACTGTATTAGCTGATTCCTATCCGCTGCCTCCGTGCACTACAGCTATCAGCCCACTACAACTCTCCTGTGTTTCATCGAGACTGCACCAGCTGATTCCTATCCGCTGTCTCCGTGCTCAACAGTTCCAGTTCATCTCAACTCTCCTGTGTTTCATCGAGACTGCACCTGCTGATTCCTATCCGCTGCCTCCGTGTACCTGCAGTGTCCTGCTTGCCGCTACCCTTCAGTTCTATTCGTGTCTGCAGCCAGCTGATCCGCTCTCCGTGCTTCTACAGTGTTCCTGCCTGTGTCAACTCGTCTGTCTGCATCGGATCAACGCCTCGCTGCTTTCATCTCGTCTAGACCATCTCTACACGTCAGTGTTCTCCAGGTGTCCAGTCCTATATACTACTGCTTCCTGAGTATTTGTTCCCATCTCCGCTGGTCTACCTACCTGTGCGCTGCACCTACTTGATTACCGCTTCTGCCCTCCTGGGACTTCGCATCCTGCCGGCCTCCAGCCGTTCAGGTATCTCTGCACTCCTGTCTGACAGCCTGCTCCTGAACCACGGTATGCATACTTCTCATTGACTGTGCTGGTGTATTGCATATCTTGCTGGACTGAGTTGTTCTCCCCTGGAGTTTACTATCCGCTGAGACTATTGCCATCATTTGACTGTGTTACCTGTTGCCCGGATAGTTCCTGTGACTTTGTATTATTGTGCAGTGCTGTTCAGTCATTACTATATTGTGCATATCATCGTGGGATCAAGTTCAGTGTGCCCGTGTAGACTCTGTATTGCATTTCTCTCCCCGTGCTCCTCCTCACTTATATATTCAGTGGTACAACTTGCTAGAGGCAGACCACTGATCCCTGTCTCCCGAGTCACCTGTTTCTGTATCCTTTCACATAGCAGTGGTACAACTTGCTAACGCAGACCACTGACTTCCCGGATACCTCCACCTGGATTCCATTCCTTCACATAGACAGCGGTACAACTTGCTAAACGCAGACCGCTGACTCTCATCACCTCCTCGTTGCTGCTGGACATTCCTCCTCACTATAGCAGTGGTACAACTTGCTACCGCAGACCACTGACTACCCTCACGTTTCCTTTGTCCATTCAGTTCCTCGTGTACTACTACCGGTATATTACCAGTGCTGCTAGTCATAGACTTTCCACGAGCATTCTCTACCATCTGCTGTCTCCTGTTCCGTGATCACCCCGCTACCAGAGTACCATATTACCATCTATACTACTCTGGTAAGTCCATCACCTGGTGATCCCTGGGTAAAGACTCCTAGTGCCCGTGACAAGTGCCACCTAATTCATACATATATATGTATATATATATATATATATTATATATATATATATATATATATATATATATATGTATATATATGTATATATATATATATGACACATATATATATATATATATATATATATATATATACACACAGTGATAGCACAAAAAATATATACAAGTGGCCGAAAGCTACTTACCCATTTGTTGAGTGTCCCCATTTCATATTATAGCTGCAATAGTGCCACCTAAATCATCTATATATATATATATATATATATATATATACAGTATATACACAGTGATAGCACATAAAATAAAAATATATACAAGTGGCTGAAAGCTACTTACCCATTTGTTGATTGTAGCAGCCTCATAGCTCCTTGATGCTCCCGACAGCCTCTCAGGCATCCATCAGGCAATCAGCTGACAGGGGAGGGGAGGGGGCGGGTCACATGATCTCAGCTGCGATCGCATTTGGAAGATGACAGGCTGTGACAGCCTGTCATCATCCAAATGCGATCGCAGCTGCGATCACATTTGAAGCAACGGGGATGTGGAGGAGGACAGCGGGCTCCCTAGTGGGGACAACGGGTCCCCAGGGGTAGCTCTGCCCACTTTTAAAAAGGGGTGTGGCCGTGAGGCAGCGGGGCCCACCAGTGAGTTTTCCGGTATCCCGGTGGGCCAGTCCGACGCTGCATCCCAGATAGAAAACTATTATCTATTGTACAACCAATTTTGCTTCTCAATAAAAAAAAAAAATTCTTCCTGTTCTTTTTCTGAAATTCAAAAGAATTTGTATGCATAGGGGCAGATACGTCATGGTTTGGTCATATTGCTTCTTTTAAAATGAACTCTCTTTCTTGGATTTTGTATTTGTTTCATAAAATACAGGTTTAAGTCTCACAGAGTATTCTTAAACAGATACAGAGCTCAATAAACAAGTTTAATTAGATGAGTAACTCTCCTAGACTGACATTCTCTACTTTGGTTAGGTTGACTGTTGAGAGGGGCAGGGGACTTCCATATATCTCCAAATATTATGCATGTCATATAGGTCAACTAGTTAACTGTAATGTGTTATTATAATCCTAGTAGAAACGCTATAACTTTAACTTTCACAATATGTTATGCACATTTAATTCTGAATTATCTCTAAATCAAAAACTTGACTGTGAAAGAGACCTGTACTCACGGATGATGAAATGTAGACTAGAATTAGGGGTAAAGTGGGCAAGGCTTCCATTTCCACCTTAATAAAAGATACATTTATACAAGATAGTCCCTTGCTATATAAAATATTTCCATCTTCTTCTTCTTTATATTGGGGAGACTGTTGACAAAGAGGAAGTTTTATCCACACTTGGTGGTATTGGCCTAAGATTTCAAAGTTTTTTGGGCAAATTCAAACGATGCTTGAACATATATTTAATACTAAATTTCATCTTTCTTGATGATCCACCCTTTTATGCCATCCAATCTTTTAAATTGACTTCTCATATTCTAAATACAGCTAAAACATCAAGAGCTAAATACTGGAAAGTATTCATCTCTACCTTCCCTCCAATAATGTCAAAAGAAAAATATGGTTTATAGCCTCCATGGTAAAAATGACATTACAATTTCAAGAAAAAGCGGATAAATTTGATTCTATCTGGGAGCCTTGTTTATCTCTCCAACTCCTAATATCCTTTAAATATCTTGTTTTCTTCTTATGATACCATACAATCAAGTATTAGTGCACATAGACCTTTGACATTGTTATCAACTCCAATTTTGATTTTGTAGTATAAATTACTGGGTTTAATAGGTGATTTACTATTTGTTGATATCTGAGTTCTTCAGTTTCCATTTTCCCTTCCTTTTTTACATTTCCCCTGTTGAAATTGACATGCTGACATTTTTTCTGTTTGATATTTTTCTGTTGTTCAAGATTTTTTCCCTTTTTGCTTATCATTGAACACTTTTGTGCTGCTCATTTGTACTGATTGCACATGTTGTCATTTCAAAATTAAAAGTTTTAAAAACAGTTATCATTTGCCTTTTTCTTTCTCACAGGATACAGCTCAAGAAAGTATTTCACCTTAAAAGTGCAGATGAAATGCAGGAGATTTTGGACATTGCAGATTCCCAGCTTAATCCTGAGGATGAAAACTTTAACTACAAGTCTTTATTCACTGAGGTTACTGTCAATTATCACCGCTCTATATAGAGGATCTTACAAAAGTTTGAACTAAATATACAGCTAAACTTAAGCAAAATAATGTTCATAGTAAGCAATACAATTGCAAAGTATGCTGGCGTTATGCAAAGAAATATTAATGATAATAATAATATAACCCAGTGAATGTACATTGGCAGTTAATTGTTGTTGTGAAAGTTAACACTATTTTACTGTAACAGTAGGCTATAAAATAGAAAAATAGTTGTTTATCTGTATTTTGCTACAAGTTCTTGTAGATAACTAGTTCATAACTATAAATGGAGTATTGAAAATCATGCAAGGACTTACTGCTTGAAATGCAGTTAATGCACTAGTCTTTATAAATTTATTAATTCAGTTAGTTTGTTACTTAATTAAGTCTATAAGGTCTGCCTACGAGCAAGTAATTTATATAGAATACTAACAAAACCAAAAGATTTAAACCAAACAAGAGAAGACAATAGGCAACCAAATGAATCTGGTGAAAAGTTAAATTTCTTTTTTTTTTTTTTTTAACTCGAAAATTTTATTATACAAACACAAGTGACAACAAGCATAAAGGAAATAGTGGTAGCAAATAAACCAACCAGTGTCACATTTCACAGTAAGAGTGCCATTTGTAGTAAAACATGTAAACGATAATACTAAACTAACTAAATCAAGTTATAGCAATGTAAATTAAGGGGGACATAGGGGGGAGGGGAGGGGGACTGGTCGTCAGTTATTGCATGCCAGGGGAAGTAGGAAACCCACAGGTGGGAAAGCTGCCAGAACTATATCACGGAATGTGGGAAAACCGGTAGGCCCATAATCACATGGGGGAGAGGCTACTCGAAAGGAAGTGAGCGGGGGGACTACAGATATAGCCAGGGAGCCCATACTTGGTGGAACTTGTCTTCCTTATCACCCAGGTGGCAGATAATTTTCTCCATATTGGCAATAGACCAGATAAGAGAAGAGACGCGAGGAGGTTCTGTACGTTTCCTTGACCTAGCTATCAGACACTTGGCAGTCGCTAAGACATGTGAAGTCCGTTTTGCTGAATGGGGATCCAGGTCTGGTATAGGGTAACAAAGGAGGAATGACCATGGATCCTTTCTAACAGGGCATTGGAGAGGGGAGGAGAGGAGACCAGCAACCCTATCCCAGAAGGAGGAGATGACCGGGCACGACCACCAGATATGAAATAAAGTTCCTCTATGGTCACAATCCCTCCAGCAAGTAGGGGAGGAAGATGGATACATCCGTGCAAGCCTATCGGGTGTAAGATACCATCGATAGTAGAGCTTGTATGCATTCTCTTTAATTAGTTTGTATATAGAGCTTGAGGCCACACTTAATCTGATGATCTCCCAGCAATCCTCCTCCGGGGGAGGGTCAAGGTCCCTCTCCCACTCCCTCTCGTGGGTATTCCCGGTTGTCAGCATATTTTCCAGGAGTAGGTTGTGCAGGGAAGAAATCATACCCCACCGCAGCGGGGAAGAAAGGCAGAGAGTTTCAAATGGGGAGGTGATATAAGGTGCGTCGCCTCGCAGGAGAGAGTGGAGGAAGTGCCTAACCTGTAGGTATTGATAGAGAGGCAGGTGGAAATCAGGGAATTTAGAGCAGAGAACATCATAGGGTATGAGCTTCCCCCGGACCAGAAGGTCCCCAACAAAACGGATACCTGCTATAGTCCATGCCTTAAAAAAAGGATTGGAACATACCTGGGGGAAAAGCGGGGTTGTGCCACAGGGGCATGATGGACATAGGGGTTGGGACACAGAGAGGTGACACTTACAGATCTCCCAGGTCAGAGCAGCGAATACTAAGGTAGGGAGGCATTTAATCAAGGCCATCCTGCAGACGGGTGGTAATACCATATACCCAACAGATCTGGCAAAGAGAGATAAGCAACTTCGATATCTGTCCACGAGTGGGAGGCTGGAGGACCATAAGAGGACACCACTGAGCTAAGTTGAGCTGCTCAATAGTAGGCTATAAGGTCGGGGAAGCCTCTACCACCACAGTTTGTAGGTTTTTTAAGTAGCGCTAGTTGAACTCTGGGGGACCTGACCCTCCACATAAATTTGGTCAAGTGTCGTTGCATAGAATATAATTCGGAGAAAGGTATCTTTATAGGGAGTGCCTGGAATAGATAAAGGAGTTGGGGGAGGATTGTCATTTTCACAGCGATGATCTTGCCCAGCCACAGGATAATAATGGATCGCCAGGAAAAAATATCAGACCTAAGCTTGAGGAAAAGACCTGGATAATTCTCCTGGTATAGAGACTCATAGGAGGTGGTGATGTAGATCCCCAAGTACTTTAGTTTTTTCTTTTGCCAGCGAAAGTGAAAGTGAGAGGTGAGTGCATGGCAATCCCGGGAGGGAAGGTTAAGGAGCAGGGCCTCAGATTGTGTTTTATTAATTTTATATCCAGATAAGCAGCCATATCTAGTCAAAAGGTTGAATAAGTTGGGCAGGGAGATTAGCGGTTGCTGAAGGGTAAGAAGCACATCATCGGCAGAGAGAGCTTACTCTCCAGTGCCCCCGTCTTCACACCTTTTATATCTGGGGAGGCTCGGATAGTGGCTGCCAGGGGTTCAATGACCAGGGCAAAAATGAGGGGGAGAGAGGACATCCCTGATGTGTGCCGTTAGTGATTGAAATAGGGTCTGAAGGAGAACCATTGACCATGACTTTGGCAGAGGGGTGGGAGAATAAGGCCTGTATACCCAACAGAAAATCTCCAGACAGGCCAAAGTGCCGTAGGGTATGGGTCAGAAACTGCCAGGAGATCCTGTCGAAGGCCTTTTCAGCATCTAGGGATAAAATAATTGAGGGAGTTTTCCTAGTGTTAAGTATATGGTTAAGGTCAATGGTTCTCCTTGTATTATCCCTGGCCTGTCTACCAGAGACAAAGCCTACCTGGTCATAGTGGGCAAGGGCAGGGAGTACGGAGTTCAGCCGGTTGGCGAGGATATTGGCATAGAGTTTTATGTCGTTGTTTAGCAGGGATATCGGGCGATAACTAGCACAACTATGGGGGTCTTTACCTTATTTGTGAATCAGGGAAATCCGAGCCTCCAGAGATTCCTTGGGCTAGGAGGCACCTTTCAGAATGGAATTAAAGAGGGTGGAAAGATGAGGGGCCAGGAGAGCCGCAAACCTCTTATAGTAGGCCGCCAAAAAACCATCGGGTCCAGGTGCCTTGTTAGCTTTTTGAGCTTTTATAACCTGCTCCAGCTCCTCTAGGGTGATGGGTTCGCTAAGGTGAGCTGTTGCCTGGGGAGGCAGTTTAGGAAGGTTGGCTTCCGTCAGAAATCTTTCTATGCACTCCGCATGTTTGCGCGGGCGGGGGGCATCAGGGGGCTGAGGGAGATTATACAGTTTTAGATAGTACTTCTGGAACTCAGAACGAATTGATTTAGGGTCATAAACCAGCACGCCCGAGGAGTCCCTGATAGTCAGGAGATTACGGGCGGAGATCCTGGTCCGGAGCCGAGTGGCCAATAACTTATCAGCCTTGTCACCTTTTTCATAAAAACGTTGGTTCAGCCATTTCAGCTTGTTGGCCACTTGGTGGGAGAGCAGAAGGTCAAGTTCACCTTTCGCAGAGACTATTTGTTCTAGAATGGCAGGGCTGGGTTAGATTTATGTTGGGTCTCTAGCTGTTGGAGGGAGGCAGTAAAGCGTAGAGTTTTAGCTAATCTCTCCTTTTTCGCACTCGCAGCTAGGGCTAATAGATGACCCCTGATGACGGCCTTATGAGCATTCCAGAGGGTTATAGGTGAAATGTCTGGGGAATCATTTGTTTCAAAATACTCAGACAGAAGGGAGTTGAGGTGTGCCACTGTCTTTCGGTCATGGAGTAAAGACTCATTAAGCCTTCAGGAAAAGGAGGAGGGACGTAATGCTAGTGAGGAAAGGTCTGAGGTTATTGTGGCATGATCTGACCATGTAATTGGGTGAATACGAGAATTAAGGAGTTTAAGGGTCAGGTCGTGGCTGAGCAGGATCATGTCAATTCGTGAATATGTGTTATGGACGGGGGAATAGACGGAGTAGTCTTGAGCTAAAGGATCAGAGATCCGCCACGTATCATACAGGTTATGCAGCCTCAAGAACTCTTGCAGGGCCTTGGAGTTCCTCCCATCTCTCCTGTCGGGGGGGGGGCAGGTCGGGGGGCTAGATTGAGAAGTTAAATTTTATTATTATTGTTTCTTTGTTTAACCGCAGCACATGCCAGAGAATATTGAATCATTCATACAAATCTTTGCAATATTAGAGCCTATAGTTTAAATTCCCTACCACAAACACATGCACACTAGTGTCCATTTTTGACAGAATCCAATAAACCTACAACTATATTTTTGTACTATAGGGGGAAACAAGAGCACATGGAGGAAACCCACGCAAACACAAGCAAAACAGACAAACTCAGATATTGCCTTGGTAAACAATCAAGCCTATGCCCACAGTGATGTGAGGCAGCCATGCTAACTACTGTGCCACCCAAATCACTCATTCTAGTGGTTAATTAATATTTAGTAAAAAATTTACTTATGTGTTGTTCCTGAGTGAACCAAAAGTGCTCTAATGTTTGCTCAAGTATCTGGATCACTAACTGCTCTTGCATGCTTCTGCTTTTCAGACAAACAGTTGGAGAAGACATAGGTCAGCTATGAACACACAACATTGTGTGCTTGATAATACAGTGTTTGTGGTTGATCCACAATTTCTAGTTCAGTTCGTCTATACAGCAGAGGCATGCAGGAAGCAGGATCAATTATTCAGAAAGACTTGTTCAAGTCCTGTACTATCTGGAACAATGCCTGAGCAGATTCTTACTAAATGCTCTTCAACTGCTCTTACACTTAGAATTGAACTTTAATATTTCTTTATACTAATGTTTGATGGTTTCCTCCTGGTATGTTGAATTCTTTTTTTTTTTTTTAAACTTCAATACTTTTATTGGGACAAATATCAAATAATGGGGATACAGAAAACAAGATAGGGGATGGGGATAAATACATAAAATGGACATGGAAAATTTGGTACAAAGTGGGCAAAAATACAGTAAAATCACATTAGTCAAACACACTACCTAAGGAAGAAGCAACATATCCCAAAAAAAGTTTGTTGACCAACTGAATCTAGCAAGAATTTAACTTGAGAGGGTTGAGGTGAATGTGTTGAATTCTTGATATCCATGCAATATGCCCATACCATAATTTTGCACTGCTTTATAGAGGAAACAGGAAGAGGATTTGGAATTATAATTCACCTTGCTTTTTTTTGTATATTATCTTTCACCTCATTTTTGAGACTTTGCGACCCAAGATCACTTCACTTAAATAAATATTAATAAGTGTTTCCTTTTTGGAAATGTTGTTACAGTATATAGTAGATTTATTTTAAATTGTTTAAGAAACAGACCTCTATCAATTTATGCTACATCGCTTTAAGTTATCAATATCATAATGTAGTGCCTTGCAGAATAAGGCTATACATGTAGTCTGATTTATTTTTGGACATCCCGCTGCATGCCATATCTTGCGTGAAATTGCTCTGTATATGCTCAGAAACAGACTTTATGCCAGTGAACGCATTTGCATCCAATTAATTTCCAAACGTAAATGACACTTCCGACTGTTTATGACTTGAAGGACGGAACGGGGTCCCGAAGGGGCGAAAACACACAGACAATGTACAGTAAGGGCGTGCCAAGGTCAAGCACGCGCACATTTCTCTGGGTATATTTTAGTTATGTGTGTTTCAGCCTTTATTTTTGTACCAGCTTCAGAGCAGGTGAACTGAAGTGCCGACTGATAGTGATGACTGACATGTATGCATGCCAGAACATGTATTTGGAAGTAAAAAAAACTATAAAAATGCATTTTATGTACATTAAGCATTAAAAACATCCTGAATTATGTATTTCATGTAAAAACAAGATTATAGAATGAATAGCTTTTTTATTTTAAATACATTTTTAAATTAATTTTATAAAGTGTTTTTTTTTGTATGTATTCTCATGGGACTTATACCCATAGTCAAATGGAAATGTTTCTTGAGATCTGCTTGTATTTGAATACGGACCAGTTGTATTTGAATAAGTTACATCTGTTTTTTCTAACGTAAGTTGCGTTCACATTGCATTCGAAGATAAATCAGGCCCATAGTGTCACAGAGACAAAATATTAACTGTAACCCAAATAAATGATAGAATGCTATACACTTTATAGCCATTGTCAAAGATTTTTCAACCAATGGAGCTATATTACTTCTATTGTGTGTATTATACATACCTGTCAACCTGACTCCTTTTTACAGTGTGATAACAGTGCATTTCACATATCCGTTTACAAATTCAAAATAAGTGTAGAAACAGATTTATTACACTTTGAAAAGAGCTTGGGTTGGCAAGTGTG
This sequence comes from Mixophyes fleayi, assembly GCF_038048845.1. Lineage (NCBI taxonomy): Eukaryota > Metazoa > Chordata > Amphibia > Anura > Limnodynastidae > Mixophyes > Mixophyes fleayi. The sequence continues at coordinate 58,105,325 of NC_134411.1, read as the reverse complement.
CATTGAATAGGATGGAGTACAATGGGGGCTTGGCAATTCCCAACTTTTTTGTTGTAATTTCTCTGGTCCATTGTGCAATATGATGTAACACATGCCCTTGTGTTTCAAACTCCCATTGTCCTATAGATTGTAAGCTGACGAGCAGGGTTCTCTTACCTCTCTGTCTGTATGTATTACCCAGTATTGTCTTATTAATGTTTGTTCCCAATTGTAAAGCGCTACGGAATTTGCTGGCGCTATATAAATAAATGCTGATGATGATGATTTATGTCAGTGTATAGATATATTCTTCATTGGAAGTTTCAACTTCCTATGAGCCACAGTCAAGTTGCACCATAATGCAAGTAACCATAGAGAGCATCTGCATATGACTAAAGCACTCAATTGGGCTTACGCTTGCTTGCTTAGTGTAAAATACGTTTTTCCGTAAAGTGCATTTGCACAAAAAAAGTTGTACACTTGAGTGCCTGTGCCGATTTGATTACATCTGCCACTTTTTCCTTCCTCATGACTGAATAGGCGGAACGAAAAAAGGGACAGTTTAACATAGGCACTGTGCAGTAATGGCAAGTTTGTGTAATTACAAGCAAGACCGACCTGTACAGATATGCAAATACATCTGTTGGGAGCCGTATCACTTGTGGGTGTCTGATGCCAGGTGCAAATACAATCACTGATAATGATGATGAAAATCAGCACCACTAGCTGCTTGCTTCTGATTGGATAATTGCAGATTGACCTCTCCAGCTGATTGTAGTAAGAAGAATACAACCGCACTAGGGGGTAAATGTATCAATCTGCGGGTTCTTCAACACCCGCGTGTTCAGCCTCTTCCGCGATTAAATTTCAAGCTGCGCTGCATTGTAAAGGGAAGTTAACCCTTTACAATGCAGCGCCGCGTGAAATTTAATCGCGGAAGAGGCTGAACACGCGGGTGTTGAAGAACCCGCAGATTGATACATTTACCCCCAGGTCTTAAAACCAGATATCCTGATATTAAATTTATAGTATATAATTGATAATCCAGTATAGCCAGTTGTTCAGCAGAATAGCTGAATGGTGCACCCTATAACCTAAGATACAATGGTAGCAAAGAGGAAACAGAAAAGGGGTTATGCAACAGGGCACTCTAGGATAAGTGGTTGTGAAAAAATAGAAATGTTAAAATAAATAAATTTTATTGCTATGTATTAAAATTGACACATCCTAACAGGCAAAAAAGGCTACGCGAAATATAAAAACAAGACAAAGACAGTGAAAATAAAAATTGCAGATCAACTGCAAGAGGCTCTGTAGTCAAGCTCTTAGAAAATAATAAATCATGTAATTTGAATAAGTGGATCAGTGGGCAGATGTGAAGCCTATATATGTGTCTTCAATTGATAAAGATAAATAGGCAGAAAGACAACTTTCCAGGGTTATACCCAAATCGTGTATCTCCTATACATCTCTCCCATTAATAGGTGCTGTAGAATAATAGGTTAGATGGATTCCTTTAAATTTGCCTGTAAAGGTATGAATCACTATTGATGGTTTAGTTCCCTGTTTGATAATCTAAAATGCCTAAGTATTAGATCTAACATATAAAGGAAAAAAACTCAAAAAAACTCAAGGCAAAAGCCTTGCCTTGAAAAAGCTAATTAAGTGAAACGTGCGTTGGCGTCCGCTCTGTGTGTCTAAACTTTAACTATGTAGATAGCGCTTTGAACAATCTTTTCCCCATATATCTACAACATTATAATTATATTTTACACATATTTATGTGCGGGGATATATAGGCTTCACATCTGTCCACTGATCCACTTATTCATATTACATGATTTATTATTTTGTAAGCGCTTGACCACAGAGCCTCTTGCAGTTGATCTGCAATTTTTATTTTCACTGTCTTGTTTTTATATTTCGCATTGCTTTTTTTGCCTGTTAGGATGTGTCAATTAATACATACCAATAAAATTTATTTATTTTAACATTTCCATTTTTTCACAACCACTTATCCTAGAGTGCCCCGTTGCATAACTCCTTTCCTGTTTCCTCTTTGCTACCTCTCCAGCTGATAGCGATTCCTTCATTACACGTGCCTATATTATATAATGAATAGTGGCCATTTGTTAGTGTTATGTTTTGCTATTTGCAGTCAGACCGGCAAAGTAAAGATTATAACTTGAATTCTATAAAGGCATGTGATTTATTTTTATTGCATCAAATAGTGAATGCGTGTTATGCTAACAAAATGAATGTGATCAAAAGTTTCTGCTTTGTACATTAATATTTCAATTATGTTTAGTTAGGCTAATGTGATTGTGTATAGTTAGTGTACTTTGATTTACACTTTTACAATTATTACTAAATTATTACTGTATTGATATTTTTTCTAAACTCTATTTGTGCATTTTTATCTCCTCAGATGTTTTAAAAATTTTAAACTTTTTATTTTTTTGTTGTTGTTCTTTGTCCTTATTTTGGCATATAGATTGTTCTTGGACCATCAGCATTGCTGGTTTTACTTTGGTGTTGTTGCCTCCACCAGCATCAGCAACAACAACAAAGGCACAAGGAGTGTGTCTATAGGTCACACGTAAGCCTCTTTGGAATACCTGAGTCAAGAATTCTGTTCAGGCTCCAAAATCATGTCATCTTGGAAACTCTGAAAAAATGTGATAGTTGACAGCAATACCATAGATGATTAAATTGTTTTCTGTGTTAATTTTTGTGTCTAGCTTATTACAGACAACAGTAGGGGTGGTGGCAGTAATGTCTCCAACTTCTTTTAGTCTGGTACTCAAATGGTAATTTGCCATTGGATGAGGAATCCCTTTTGCCTATAAAGCAGCAAATGAGATTCAAATATATGGAGCATTATGACAACTATAATGCTCTATGTACATGCTTACATGATGGCAAAGTCATTGTCACTCATTTCTCAAAAACAAAAAATCAGCAATTGCCACTCGTGTTCACCTTAACGATCTGATAATCTACACCATTTTTGCTAATTTCCTCGTAACAAAAGATTCATGAATACTACATGGAAAATGCTATGTTTATTATACTTGTTGTGCTTGGAGGAGACACTGATTACCCTTTCTGACCGTAGCTTCTCACTCCTATTTTAAATCCAGCCACAGAACCACAAGTTGCATACAGTTCTGAACATACCTCCACTAGTTGGTCATTAAAGACACATTTGGCCTTCTCAAAGCCTGTTTTCATTTTCATTGATCCAACTGGAGGGCATTTATGAATGTGCTGGAAGCTGTGTGTGACATTATAAATGATTTGGGTGCCATTTTCACAATATTGCCTTTCAAAATACTTACTTAGGAGAGGATGGAAATAGTGTTTGAGGAACAGGAGATTAATATATTGAACCTTCGCATATGGAAGAAAAGCGGAGTTTTCAAAATTATGTTATTTAGCAATGCTACAGTTGTAAGTGCAAATGATAAACACAAATTGGTAAAATCAAATACTTTATATTTTATTTGTTTATTTGTTTTATATTTGTAGCAAAACCATCTTAAAGCTGATTATCGTAATCGTTTTTTTAATATTATTTTGTAAATTACGAAAAATTATGTATATATGTCCATAGAATGCATGCTGTGTGACAATTATGCTCTGCTGTTTGTAAATAATTTTGACACGTTATATTACAAAAATATATTCAGACATTTCGCCATGCAGTATATATTTAAGTCAACAAAATGTATTGCCCATTTTTACAACAACTGCTTTATATTATGCTTTAATTTCCTACATATGTAGGATTAATTGAAGAAATGTTTAATATTTAAAATAATTCTTTCAACATTGTTTTATATTTTGAAATCAAAAGTATATTGTAACCAAAAATAAATACATATTTTTTAAAATGTTTTCTCCCAGGGCCGATGCTGGGATGACCTCCATGAAACGTCGCTCAGTGTGGCCCAAGCAGTGGGGGCTGCTGAAACAGACAGATAATGCCTTGGCTCCCTCAGAATCAGGCTCTAAGGGACCATATGCAAGGACAGGCCCAGGGTCTGTAAGGACCATCCTCCTGAGGATGACCACCAGTGCTCAGCCAATCTCATCTTCTGCAGGACCTTATTCTCCTGGAATTTTTGCTGCAGGGAAGTATGCAGCTCTATATATCTTTTTCCTAGAGCAAGGTCTTGTGCCATTATCTCCAACAGATTGGTGTTGGTGATTATGCCGATCCTGCAGCGGAGTGGACATTGATGTCCCTCGTGACACATTCTCAGTGTCTTAATCTGACACGGTGGTTTGTTGCTACGCATCTAGGAAATTTAGAGGGAAAAAAATATTAATATTTTGGCCTACTTGATTTTATTTTTGCTATGCCATTACTTAATGATTTTACTTAATGATTTTATTTCCTTCAAAAAACATAGACATAAATGTGATTTCCAACTGGCTTTTACATTTAAAAAATGTTTAATAGGGGGGCGTGGCATGGCAGCCATCTTCGGCAGACGTCTTCGATCTCTTCTGTGATAACTGGGACATTCTCTCCCTAAATTGTCACTGAATTTTGGATTCAACTTCAAGATCTCGGGGTCACAACGATTCTTTTCCTACCGATGAGGACCCGAAAATTGTGCCCTTTTACACTGGGGCCTTGAACACATTTCCCGCAGGCGATCAGCAACATGTGCTAACTAGTGCCCCTTTGCGGCTCACAAAGATCTTATCTACGTGGGACTTCACCGCTTGTTACACCTTACACCGCTGCAAGTCCAGGATGTGAAGCTGACCGCAGTGCCTTTTACAGTGACACTGACTTTCCGGCACAGTCCCAAGCATCTGACGTGACTGCTACGCTGCCAATACTGACCGCACGTTCACCCTATCCAACCCTGGTAGAAGGACAGACAGAGGTCGAGCACATACTCTCTTCAGAACACCCTCTGCAACGGGCTCCCTGGTCTACCTACAGATGCCTGACACAACGTTAAGTTGCTCAACTTTCACACTGCAATACCCCCTTACAGGCGCGTGGGTGACCGGAGTAACATCTGACAGGCTATTTGGGACAGGACGCAAGGCTGACGGTTCTCACTGCTAGCAGACACCTCTGACAAGCGAACCATTTCTGGACTGCCATAGAGGTCTCCTCCGACACCATAGATCTTGCACACGGTCTGATCACACTGCTATGCTGGTAAGTACACACCCATCTTACCTATTCTATTATTGTCACCCTTCATCCGTGCTGCAAAGAGTACTGTCCTGCCAATTCTCCCCTCGGCAGTCTCCTATTGCAGGGCAGAGTCTTGTTGCTTGTTATACCCTGACCTGCATTTCCACACTGCCACCTGGTGGATGACTTTATTATTGCACTCTCTGAATGTCCATGCCATATAAGTGACTTTTACAACAAGCCTTATTGTGGTCCCTAACAAACTAGAGCCCTGATACTTTTCAATTTGACTTCACTGAATAGTACACAGATGCGGACCGTTTCCTGCCTCCCGATTGGGGCTGGACACCTTGCTGCTCCTAGTACTACCCCACTGCCTATCTAGCATTCTGGCAGCTTGTCCCATCCTAGAACACATGAAGCAGCTTTCTTCTGACATCTCTGCCCACGCTTACGGGAGCAGAGTCCTGGATTTCTACTCGATGATGCACTGTTCTGTTCTAAATGTAAATTGTGTTATGGATTAATCCATGACCCTCTGCATGGCCCTTGGGCCAGGGCTATTACCCGGTATGTCATTCCTACTTTCCATGCTTGTGACCCTAGACAGAATAAACAAGTTGTTGCTACCCTCATTGTCTCCCATGTAACGTTTGAACTGTTAACGTCCCACTCCGACCCTGACAAACGCTTTCTAATCCTGATAGGAAAACTTAATCATAGTTAACTTGTACTATAATGTTAACTTGTATGGTCCAAATGAAAACCAACGTTCCTTTTTCACCAAGTTAGATTCCTTGCTCTTTCAGGTCCGCCAGGGAGAAATGATTATGGCAGGGGACTTTAATGTTGTAGTAAATGACACTGTTAATAGGTCATCCACTTTGGCTTCCCCTGCCAGCAGCTCCTGTAAATCCAAGGCTTTGGCGTGCTTCCTCTCTCACCATCTTCTCTTTGACTCTTGGAGACTAAGAGAACTCTCCTCCCGGTACTATACGTTCTATTCCCCGATCCACGGCACCTTTTCACAATGATCTTCCTCAGCCACGATCTGTCCCTGAAGCTCCGGGCAGCTCACATACATCCAATGGTCTGGCCCGACCATTCCCACATTACTACTGACCTCTCAGATATAGTCTCCCGCCCTTGCCCTGCAACATAGCGCATCAATGACACTATCATGATCCGCAACTTACTCTAGAATTGTGGACCCTTCTAGAAGAATATTTCCTTCTCAATAACCTTCCAGATATGCCCTCCACGACCCTCTAGGAAGCTCATAAGGCGATGGTATGGGGTCACCGTATTAGCATGGCCTCATGCCGTAAGAAGCTGTCCATCTCTAAACACACAACTTTAGCTATCCAGCTCCAGACTCTGGAGTGACAACACAAGCTTTCCCCAGATGATGCTACACTGAATAAGCTTCTCCAGGTATGGTCTGACCTGAATCTCTTTCTCTCGGAGTCCACTGCCACGGCTCTGAAACAGGGAAGGAAAATGTTCTATGAAACGAGAGACAAAGCAGATAGGATCTTTGCCGCCCATCTGAGGACTCAGAGATCTCAAAATAATGTTATGGCCCTGAAGTCAGCCTTTGGCGCGCCCATCTATAGCCCGGACCAGATAAGTTGCGAGTTTCAGAAGTTTTACTCTACATTGAATAATTTAGATAGTATGACCCCTAGAAGCGCCCCCCTATGGATACCATAGCAGCTTTCCTGAGACAAGCGAATCTCCCCACACTCACTTGTAGCTCAGCACAACAATTAAACAAGGCACAAAAGACCTCTAAGGCCCCTGGCCCAGATTGCTTTACTGCAGCCTACTACAAAAGATTCTCCCAGACCTTGGTCCCCCACCTCAACACTCTGTTTAATGGTGTCCTGCATCGCGACCCTTTACCTCATTCGATGTTGGAAGAGCGCATCGTAGTCATACATTAGGAGGGGAAAGATCCTAGCGATTGCGCAAGCTACCGTCATATCTCCCGCCTTAATGTAGATTTCAAGATATATGCAAAGATCCTGGCTGCTCGCTTAAATAGAGTACTCCCGGATCTGCTCCACTACAATCTTGTGGGATTCATCCCAGGCCGTCAGGCCAGAGATAATACCCGTCATGCAATAGGCCTTGTCCAAATAATCAACCAGAGACATCTCCCAGCTATGTTGCTTTCCCTGGACACCGAGAAGGCATTCAACTGGATCCCATGAAACTTTAAGTTTCATGTCTTGAAGGCGTATGGCTTCTCGGCTGAATTCTTGATAGGTGTATCTCCCCTTTACAATTCTCCCACTGCTAGGGTTTTAGTTAACAGCTCTCTATCTAACCCCTCTCCCTTTCTAACGGGATGAGACAGGGTTGTCCCCTGTCACCCCTAGCTTTCACGCTGGTCATAAAGCCCTTGGCAGCAATGATCCGACAGACGGCTGCGATAACGGGTGTGGTGGTGGGACCCCTGGAATTTAAGATCTCCCTCTTTGCTGACGACATACTCCTCTCCCTCACGAATCCCCAGGAGTCTGCACGCCCTATGTAGTTTCGTGGGTGAGTATAGCCTTCTCCGGGTTATAAAATTAATTTTGTTAAATCGGAGGCAATGATCCTACATGCCCCCTTTCCCTCAGGGCCGGCCTACAGGCTAGTTTTGCTTTGCGCTGGCAGATGAATAAGATCAAATATTTAGGAATCTACATTACCTCTTCCTACGATAGGTTATACCTGGAAAATTTCCCCCCCTCCTGACTAAAATCAAACAAGACCTAGAGATGTGGAGGAGCAATATCATATCGTGGCGGGGGGAGGATCATCGCTGTTACTGATCCCTAAACTTCTATACATATTCCAGACTCTCCCGGTGAAAGTACCCAAGTCTGTGTTGGTGTTGCGGGATTTGCATTCCTTTTTTCTTAAATTTTTATGGCATGGCAAGCCCCCTAGAATCACTGTGGTAGTGCTCAAGAAGCCCAAGGCTCGTAAAGGCAGAGGTTTTCTGGATATCAATCTCTATTTCTTGCCATCCCATTTGACCCAGATTGCAGTGACCTATGCCCCCCACCAGACCATAGCGCGGGTGGACTTGGAGACTCACTTCATGGTGTTACCTATCCTGGCATCACTCTTGGGGCCTCCCTAATGTAGACAGACCACCAGAGGCTTCCTCCCTCCAATCTCTCAAGTTTAGTCTGTCCCTATGGGACTCATGTCGGGTCAAATACAAATGATCCTCCCTCATTTCCCCCCTGACTCCTCTCTGGAGTAACCCATGCATCCCTCTCGGTGATTCGTTACAACAATTTAAGCACTGGTTACATGCGGGAATAAGGGTGGTTTTGGATCTGGTCGTCAATGGAACTTGGGCTTCTATGTTGGCTCTGTACCACAAGTTTGAACCTTTTCGCCCAGTTTTCTTGGAATATTTCTAGGTCCAACACTTCGCTATATCCTTGCCCCCCCTTGAATCTCTCTAGACCCACACTGTTTCTGAGCACATGTGTCTGCATAGCCCACTTACTAAAGGGATGATATCTAGGATTTATAATTGACTTATAGAGACCACCTTTGATGCGCCAGGATGGCATGAATGGGAATCGAAGAGGGATATAGGGCCCTCCCCAGATGATTCCTGCTGGGAGGAGTTCAGAGAGGGGATTGCCAAAAGCACAATCTATACACTAATCAAGGAAACAACCTACAAATTGTATTATAGGTGGTAATATACCCCAGGCAGGCTGTCTAGAATGTTTCCCTCAGCTACCTCGAGTTGCAGGCAAGAATGTGGTCAGAGGTGTATGATGCTACATATGTGATGGACCTGCCCTCTTATAGACCCTTTCTGGAACATTTTCCTTGTGCTTATAAAGTCTGTGTCATAACAACAGGTTGATATGGACCCTTGGTCATTCCTTCTCTCTTGCCCCATACCTGATGAGAGCGCCCCCCCCCCCCCCCAACAAGCTTATCTCTCATATCCTAGAAGCAGCTAAATCCCCAATAGCCAAGCATTGGAATGACCCTAATCCTCCCGCTATGCAGAAACAACAGAATTACTCACTCTCTCTGTATGTTAGGAAATTTAGACTGTAAGCTCCAATGAGGCAGGGAGTGATGTGAGTGAGTTCTCTGTACAGCGCTGCAGAATTAGTTGCATTATATAAATAGCTGATGAGATGATAATTACATTTGCCATGTCGCAAGCATGGAAAGTATTACATACTACTTCTACTTCCACGACAAATCACATAAATTAGACAAGGTGTGGGCTCCGTGGTACTTACAAGAAAGCCGTAGTTGTCTATCCATTTCGGCTCCCTCCCTCTCCACTATTGGAATACAGTCCTTGGGCCACCTCCAGATCCCCCGGGCTTTGTGTGGTGCACCATATGTAAGATTCTTGTATTTGTTGATGTTTGATCTTTAACTGCATGGGGTGTATGTCCCCAGATGTGTTGCACGTATTGTCACTATATTTTCAATGTTATCAGTGCCTTTCCTACCCCCCCACCCCATTTTTTTCTCTCCCCCTTTACCTCCTTCCCCCTTCCCTCATTTCCAATCCTTTTCCCCCCTCTCCGCATTCCACAGATATAACTCATAAAACTAATGAGGAAACATCCTGTATATTCATATTTTTTCGAAGTACTTTGATGTTTGTATTCTTCTTGTTGTTTTCTCTTTAAATGAAGATTTTTTTTTAAAAAAAAGTTTAATAATCCAGGATATGTGTTTAAACATGTTGAATTTGACTAAAATAAGGCATTTAAAACCGACACATATTTTTATTATTTTGTTACGGAGCAGCAAAGCCAACAGCAGGCCACACAGGGCCGACAGAACATGATAAGCATGTCTGTACCCAAAAACCTTTTTTCTGCTGTGAGGGTCATGCCCCCTTAAGTTCCATGTCCCCACTTAGAACAATGCATGTATTGGAACAAGTGCAGGGAAATGGGTGAACGTTGCATGGGGCTTCACAGCTTATAAACCATCTCTGGGCAGGAGAGGGGGGGATGTTGGAGATTCCAGGATTGGCGGCATAGCATCAGAAGGAGGAGGGGCCACAGGAGAAGGCCAAAAAATAGGCGGGCCTAGAGGCGGAGGTGCCACAGCAGGAGGCCCTAGAAGAGAGGGCCCAAAAACAGGAGGAGTGGAGGAGGATGATCCAGAGAAGGAGTCAATGGCTGTGAAGGTGAGCAGTCTGTAAAGGCATAATCCCAATGAAGATAACTAAATTGAACACCTTATCCTAGCTGAAAAAAAATGTTTGTTTTTGTAGGCATGATACTAAGCTTTAAATGGCTCAATGTTGGCCAGGAAAGATGAGTGTGCATATGTCACTTCATAGAATGTATAGGTGTCTGAATTATTTTTTTTTTTTTAATTTTCATGATTTTAGCAAAACAAAAGTTGTATTTGCTTCCAGAAACAAGACTGCCACAAATCTATGTTTTTTAGTTCAATACTATGGTATTCTCTAAAAGATGTGTAAAACAAAGTTGTCAAAGTATTGTAAGCTATAGAGGCTTCCGCATATTCTGGCAGTGGGGACAGCCTTGATGCATTCTGCTTTTTTTTTGCATAAACCTATCAGTTAAGATTGCATAGTCCAAAAACAATTGTAAAAAATAAAAATAAAGGTATCTCCAAACCACAATTATAAATGTTGTATCTTTGTATTTAGGGCATGTTTAATTAGTGAAAAAAAAATATTATTACAAGACTTATATTTTCCCTTTTTCTCATCCACAGATGCTGCACATGATGTAATCCCTCCTTTACAGATAAGGAATATGGCCCAGACATACCTGTAAGACATCCATAGTGAGATGGGTGTCATGTGGTATTGTCTTAGTCATCACATGCCTGATGTATTCAAATACGTTTTTATTACAAAACAATTTAGAAAACAAATATATGCTTGAAAAAATAAATGTTTTTATTGCTGTTTAAATCTTGTTTCATTGTCCATAAATTTTATGAGGGATTTTTTCAAATTAAATGAATGCATTATTAGTAAACAGTGTGACTAATGTGAGCTATTAGTGGTGCTGTACACAATACATATACATGATAACGTGGTAATACTGAAGGTCTAAAACTGGTTTTATTTGCAGTTAATAAACAAACAGTTGCTAATGGGGATGTAGCAGTACAACAGAAATACAAAGTGTTAATGTAACATTACTGTATTCATGGCGAATATGATGTAAGGGGTAGATTTGTAATTGCAAACAGTGTTGATTCAGAAATACAGCGTATGCTGCACTTACAAACGTACGCATTTGCAAACAAGGATACTTTACAGTATATGTACCTGCATGTTCTGGGTTGATTTAGGTGTAAGTATATCTGATTCACACCTGACATAAACCTGGCACATTTGCACCTGTTGCAGAGCTGGACACATCTTGCGATGGGTTTAACTGAGCATATGCACATGTATACACCTTTCTTAATGATAATTTTTGCCGCTTATGCATCCAATTCAACATCAGCCCCCATAACCAGCAATTAGCAATTAGGAAAGATAATACGTCAATATAGATACTGGGGCCTCAAAATTTGAACTAATCCTATAGAAAGGTTCTTTAAATGTAAAGTTGATTTGCCTGTTTAAATTTATATGAGAAAATGCACAGCTCTTGTACAGTAGAGTTTGTATATGAGTACAATTTATGCAATTCCACAAGAACAAGAGAATGCACTGTCTGGTTAAGTAATATGTAACAGTATACACATCATAAGTTACCCGTTTTTGCTCATAGTATTCAGTGTACACACTAAGGGGGGTATTCATTTGTCAGCGGGATTGCCTTAAATCCCGCGGTCGACGCACGATTACCATTATAACGGTATTCGTGCGCGGAAAAAACGTTAATACGTTAATTTACTTGCTGGATTTCAGCTCGCAGCTCAGGGAGCTGCGAGCTGAAATCCAGCGAGAGATTACCGTATTAACGGTAATAGTTTTTCCGCGCTCGAACCCGCTGACAATTGAATACCCCCCTAAAGGTGCATTATGTAAAGTTGTAGGATAAACAATACATCGCCTCTGGGGATATCTGTAATCCATCATTAAATGGCTAACACCTGTAAAATTTCTGATACCCAGAAAATGATGCTGCTGTTTCCACAAATCGTTTCATTGTTACAAATATCCCTGGGGATATATCCCCTACCCTACAATATTTGATGTGAATCCCGTGAGCAAGCACAACGATTCTCGTTAAATTTGTCATTTTCATATGTTGTATGTTTATGTACACATATGACATGAAAACAGATGGTGTGTTTTTTATAGTAGTAGTTGTTGGTAGAGTGCAAGAGCTTAATAGTTTGTTGTAATTCTACACGTGGGTCCTTTGGTTTTAAAATACATTATACGGTTTTAAATACAATGGTAGTGGAACTGGAATAACTAAGCAGTGGGGGAGCCTAGATACTGTACAAATTGTATATGTTTCAAATCCTACCATGACCTGAAATAACTTTTAAAAAATTGAATGCGTTGAAATATTGACTTAAATATATAAGGTTCTATATATGTAATCTATGTAAGTCTACACTCTGACACAGTATAACAATGTATATTTACTAGTGATTTGCTGTATTTTTTAAAAAAGGTGTTGTACAGTTAATACACGGCAAAGCTTAATTTGTCACTATTTGTAATTTATTCTCATGCAGGAGGAAGATGGGAGGCCAAGTCCTTTTTGTTGGGTGCTTAGAAACCAATTTCTTTCTGAGAAAAAGCATTACTGAAAGAGTTGAGGAATAAATTTGGAAACAAATTTGGAAACAAGTAAGTGATTATTTCACATTTAAATTTATCTTTTACATTTTTTATTGTGTTCTCAATAATGGCAAGGATTGGTAAAGAGTGACCTGTCTGTTGCATTGTTAAAAAATAGGAAAAATAACAATGTCAGGCGCTGTCTCCGCACTGACACTTGGTAAAGGAGACGGACGCCTGCACCTTCTCAGCAACCACGTCATGTTGCCTAGCAGCGGAACGTTATCTCTGCTCACCTCTCTGCAGCCAGCATGTCTTACCGCCAAAATCTCCCTAACCCAATCGGGATGCACCTTAGGGTATATACAGCAGCCTCTGACACATGTCTAGTGCCAGAGTATTGGTTCACTCCTGCTCCAGCGTTTCTTGAACTTCTGATCCAGTGTGTTATTTGGTTCTGACTCGGCTTCCTGTGACTACTCTCCTGTGTTTCGTTTTGGTACCTCGCTGCCCGGCTGGTTTGACTATTTGGCTTGACCTGACTTCTCTCTGGATCCTCCCTGTGTACTGCACCGCTCGGTTGGCTCTGACCTGGGTTGCCTGACTACGCCTGTCTACTACTGTCGCTACACCGGTGACTGTCTTGGAGAACCGCGACCTGTGTACCCTCTGCAGTAAGCCCAAACCCCCTTGCGGGGGATCCTGGTGAATACCGGGGGTACGTTAGACTCTGCGCCTCCCTTCAGTTGCGCCAATACTGGTTAGTGGCCATCTCTGCAATTCCGTGACAAACAAGATGTCCAAGTAAACTCCATAACAGGTTAAAAAGTCCATACACTCCAATATAAAATAGAAACGGCGCTTCACATCCTCTAACTATAATGGACACTTGATGTTCCAAAAGTCTATATCAATAGGGGTACAATGATGAGGTTGATATCTAAAACAACCAAATAGTTTCTTGCCTTCTCTCAGTATAACTCCCAACTTTAGTTTAAACACAGGAGAGATATGGAATGTAAAAGTTCGTTACATATAAAGTCAAAAGAGTCAAAATACTTTCTTTGTACAATCCTCCAACAAGCTTTCAGATATCAAAAATTTAATTTTCCGGAATAATGGATAATTTGCTCTTCTCCAGAAAGTGTGTCAAATGCATCCGAAGAATATGAAAAAGAGAATAAACAACCACATAGTATACACTGTTGCAACTTCGAAGATAAAAAATATACGAGTGGATATTTAGCATGCAACACCCAAATCCATGACCAGTGTGTAATCATTCACCCAAAATAACAGCCCTCCCCTCCAAGGTATATACTTGTTTGGCATATAATCAGTTTCTTTTAATAGTAGATTTTTTTATGATGTAGCCAACTTGCCGATAGTACAGCGGATGAATTTAAAGTTGAAACACTGACTTCTATGATATTCATATATCATAAGCTCCCTCCACTCCAGTCCATACACTCCAGTTTTAAAAGTCAATAAGTATTATTTGAAAAAACACTTTCATGTACTAATAGTGGTTTTCCTGTTACAATCAAATTTTATTTTTTACATTTCTAACATTTAATAAATGGTTAGAACCCTCTTCACAATAACCCTTAAAATTTTGAATGCAGAAAGTGTAAGTGGAATTGCTGGAATAACCAAAAGGCAGAACCCCTTTTGCTGCTTCTTTATACCTGAAATCTGCTTGTGTAACTGTCAATAAAGAAGAAATTCAAATCTAACTGGTAAAGAACAGCAATCAGTTGCTACTGTGTGACATTGCCATATTGCAGCAGATCGGGGGCAGTTAGCCTAATATCAAAGTGTGAAAAAATAATTCCGTCATGATAATAAAAAGTCTACACACCCTTACTCAAGTTGCAGGTGTTTGTGATGTAAAACCTGAAATAAATATAAATAATGTCAGACCTATTTCCACCTTTAATATGACCTTGCAACCAGCAAAATTCAAGTGTAAAACAAATAGGAATTTTTTTACACTTGAATTTTGAATCCTTTAGTATTCAGACAAAAAAGTTCAACCTTAATCTCATTATGTGCAGAAGAAGGTATATTGTCACAGTGAGAGATCAGTTCCTGACAAAAATTCCTGCAGCAGCTTTAATATTGCTGTAGACCCTTGGTAGCCTCCCTGTTTGACATTTCTCCTTTTCCTGTAATCAACTTTGGAGGGATGTCCTGATCTTGCCAATGTCCCTGTTGTGCCACATTTTCTCCACATTGATGATTCATGACATTGTTCCATGGTACATGTAATGCATCTGTAATTCATTTATACCCCTTCACTGATTGGTACCTTTCAACAATAAGTTTCACAGATGTTTAGAAAACTCCTTGCTGACCATGGCCATCCAGTGCAACAAAAAATACAAATGATTAATCCCACAGCTGTTCCTGTAGAATTTTCTTGCAGTCAGTCACTTTCATTGCTGGCAGGTTATGCGAATTACCTTTTAACATGATTTTGAATATGATTGGTTAACTCTGAAAACAGAAACAGCATCATTAAGAAAGGGTGTGCATGGGAGAAGTAGTGATGGGAAATCTAGTTCATTTTGGAGATTAGTTCATTCTAATCTAGTTCAGTCAAAAGATTAGTTAATTTGGCTCATTTAACTCAGTAAGTTCATTTGGCTCATTTGACTCGGTTAGTTCATTTAGCTCAGTTAGTTCAGTTAGATCACTGGCTCTGGAACACTGCTGTGAGAAGTGATTTGAGACATAGATTTAGTCTATTACACATACTGTAGGCATAGTCCTGTTAAAATGATCAGATAAGTTTATTATGTCTGATCATTTTTAATATTTTAAAATGGGCAATCACTGATACAAAAACTAGTAGTGACATGTTGAGCTCTGCAAAGTTAATTACATTTTCATTATTATTTTTTACTTCCATAATATGCAAATGAAAAAGATCCAAATTCAGAGTATTATAAAGTGTCACTTTTTTGCTTTTAAAATACAGTGATTAGATCAAAAAACTTACCTTTGACCTAATACGTGCCAACTCTCCCAGACCTACCCGGAATTCAGGAGTCTCCCGGTCCCGGGAGACCTGCCAATTCTCCAGCATCTGCCAACTTCACTAGTGAACTGGGTATATTAGAGCTGACATGACAAGTTTCTTGCTGAATCCCACCATTTTGGCCCCACCCCCTGTGACATAATGCCTGACTTGGGTCTTTTTATAGCTATAAAAAGACCTAAAACAAGCATTGCTTCACTGGGGGAGGGACCAAAATGGTCCCTCCGTCCATACCCTGCTCCAGGACGTGACCAACATAAAGTTGGCAAGTATGACTAATAAGCTTCTGTCATTTATCTAGCAGAGTCTATAAAATGGCAGAAACTGATTGGTTGCTATGGGCAATGTTTCCACTTTATCTCTCTTGAAGGTTTAATACATATCCCCTGTATATATGGTGGAGTAAACAGAACTACAGTATATAGCATGCAGTACTCAGCAGTGCACTGTGTCTTGAGCTGACAGGAAAGGGAATGTATCCTGTGACTTGTGAGCTAAATGATTCAGAAGAGCCAGAAGAGTCAAATGAGTCAAAAGAGCCAAAAGAACTAGATGAACTATTGAACTCCTGAGCCCGGAGAATGACTCATGACTCTTAGTTCAGTGATCAGCTCCACAGAGTCTCACACAATGTCTGAGCACAGCAGTGTCACCTTTGGTAGTTTAGAGGTACTGACTCATGAGTATTACATGAGAGAGCTGAATAGCACTGCTGCTGTATTAGCACCTACAAACCCAGTAGCATATTTAGCACAGATAGGAAGTGTAGGGAGAGGGAAGTTTAGGACCCAGTACCAAAGCCAGAATTAAGACTATTAGGACAGTGATTTTATCACAGAAATGTGAGTAGCATGAACATACAGACACTCACACATAGGCTTTAGCTAGTCAGTGCAATTTCAGATTTTTTTTATATTAGATTTCTATTTCATGGATTGTGTTGTGCTTTCTACTTTCCTTTTACAGTTAGGAACTAAAGAGCCATTGTGAATGAGACAGTGAGTGAGGCTGCTGGAGCTGCTCTGCTTTATCTCTAACTCCTCCCACTTGTTTTAGTTCCTGGTGAACTAATCTTTGCCAGAGCTGTGAACTAAATGAGTTAGTTCATTTTGAACTGATCATTCATGAACTACCCATTACTAGGGAGAAGGGGTGTGGCCTGGTTGAGCATGGATTAGAACACGTTGGTGAGAACTCTCCAGCCTTACCATCCGATATATATCCTACTACAGTGTGATTTCTGCGCCAGACATCTCTAACCTAGTGGCTGGGATCCTCATGTATTGGTGCCTAAGTTGTCTACCCTGGTGCTACCTGTGGTGTCCGCATTTCGTTCGCTTTCGTCATAGACTGTGAAATCCCTCCGATCCTCCGGGAACCCTGCTCCGTGGTCTTGGGACATCTGCCTCCTGCACCACACCTGCTCTTACCTGGTCTGCCCCGACAATAAAGGTGACTGTGTACGCTGTCTGGAAGGTATGCCTGTCAGATTCACCGCTCTCCTGAGAGTCTGGTGCCTGGGTCTCAGAGCGGCTCATCCGGTCCTGGTTTTTTTCGCCAATAGTCACCTCTCGCGCCATCTTGTGGTGATGATTTCAGGTTACTGCGACTACCTCTGCAGCTGCCGACTGGACCTCCTGTGGCTCATAGTGCTTCGTCTTGTGGACCCTGGTGTGTTGCAGGTAATTTAGTACCTGCTTTTATATAAGCTATCTTGCAGTGACTCACATGCTGGCCTGGAACTGGCTCTATATACTCTCCTGTAGCAATTTACATCTTTACCATTTGTACATTCTTCCTAGTGCTGCAGACTCGCCCCCTTTCTGCCTCCTGTGTTTTCAAGCATTTCTCTCTGGATAATTTTGGATTATATTATTCTCAAATTGTGTAAATCCTTTGTCACTTGCTGCATCTGCTGCATTTATATTTGTACTGTGACACTCACAGTGCTATTATCCCATGTCAGACTCCCGTCTTGATAGTAGTGATATATATACATACATACACATACACACATATGTGTATGTGTGTGTGTATATATATATATATATATATATATATATATATATATATATATATATATATATATTCCATAGACAAAAAACCTTACGGTTTAACATCTCCAATTAAGGTTCCTTACACACCATCTAAAATGTAAAGAAACTACTCAAACTCCAAAAAGCAATGAAATTACGACGATTAAGGCAGGAACCTTAATGGACGTGTTACTTGCACTATACAGACATGGTATGCCATCACATCCTGTGGTTAGCTGCAGATTCATCAATATCATGGAGTGAGATTGCTGTCACTCACAAAATGGTGGAACTGCTATTTCACAGATTTGTG
The DNA here is from genome assembly GCF_038048845.1 of Mixophyes fleayi. NCBI lineage: Eukaryota > Metazoa > Chordata > Amphibia > Anura > Limnodynastidae > Mixophyes > Mixophyes fleayi. The sequence goes on along the minus strand of NC_134411.1, from coordinate 58,087,052 downwards.
TGTTCACTGGAATACACACATGCAGTCTATGCAACTGAGGATCTGAGCCACTATGTAGCAGAAAAGATAAGCCCAGCAAACTTCCCACTCAGTCCTGATTTAAAGATGGTAACTTATTTAAACGTATATGGAAATTGGGAGCTACATTCTAGAGCCTGGTTTGTGAATGTACCGAGATTAGGCAGACTGGAACCCGATATTGAGGATTTAGTATTCGTACTCTCCTTCTTTAACTTAGGATTTAATAAACTGTCTGGTTAACTTTGCTATAAGACCTTGTCCTATAGAGTACCTTTCACTTCACCAGAGAGGGACTAATGAGCATTTATAACATCTGTATCTATCTGTATATGCTGACACGAGCACTCTTTGCACTAGCAACATATTTCGTATTACTGTTGGCAAACCATTTGCATGAAGTTTTTACTTTTTAAATAAATTAATCTGATATGCTTTATTATTATATTAACATAAACTACCTCTTATTTTACATTTAATGTGGGAACATATTCTAATTTTATGTAAATACCCATTGCTGCTTTGTTCTAGGGCTCTCTGTGGGTTTGGTTTACAGTACTGTGTAGTTTACTAATATCTAAAAATACTAAAATCCTTCCTGCTGAAGTCTTGTTGGCTTTATATATCCTTGAATTGTTGTTAAAAAGGCAGCTTTGGCCTTTTAAGGTAATTAATGGCAAGCATTGCTCACTGGTAAACTAAGAAGAGGCTTCTACACCAATTAAATGTATTTCAAATATATTGTTTTCTGGTTATACTTTTTTATAAAGTTGTTCTACTGTATTTTTCTAATACACTGAGGCCCTAAACTACGATAAAGGTAAACTAAGAAAATGTAATAGTACTGCATGTGTGTATTCTAGTGAACACACAAATCTGTGAATTAGCAGCTCCACCATTTTGTGAGTGACAGCAATCTCACTCCATGATAGTGCTGAATCTACAGCTAACCACAGGATGTGATGGCATACCATGTCTGTATAGCGCAAGTAACCCGTCCATTAAGGCTTCTGCCTTAATAGTCGTAATTCCATTGCCTCATCCGCTGCCATTCTCCTCCTCTCATCCACTCCCCTTCTCCTCCTCTCTTCTGCTCCCCCTCTCATCCGCTCCCCGACTTATCCGCTCTCCCTCACCTCCTCTCCCCCTCTCATCCGCTCCCTGTCTCTCCGCATGGAGGGATAAACTTTAAAGTAAAAGCAGTGCCAGGGTGTCACTCACCAGACTGTGAGTGCTTCTTCCCGTGTGTTCAGGAACCGTGGCCGTCCACCATCCTGAGGGTCTGCGCATGCGCAGCCCTTTCAAAACCTTCCTGTGTTTCCTCGTGTATTCAGCGCTGCTGATTCCTGTGGTTTCCAGACCACTTCTACTCCTGTGGTTTCCAGACCACTTCAACTCTCCTGTGTTTCATCGTGACTGTTAGCAGATTCCTATCCGCTGCCTCCGTGCACCTCAGTCTTCAGACCACTTCAATTCTGCTGTGTTTCATCGTGACTGTTAGCTGATTCCTATCCGCTGCCTCCATGCTCTACAGTCTTCAGACCACTTCAACTCTGCTGTGTTTCATAGTGACTGTTGCTGATTCCTATCCGCTGCCTCCGTGCACTACAGTCCTCTGACCACTTCAACTCTCCTGTGTTTCATCGTGACTGTTTGGCTGATTCCTATCTGCTGCCTCCGTGCGCTACAGTCTTCAGCTCATCTCAACTCTCCCGGATTTCCTCGAGACTGCTACAACGGATTCCTATCCGCTGCTCTCTGTGCTCAACAGTTCCAGCTCAGCTCTACTCTCCCGTGTTTCATCGTGGCTGCACCTGCTGGTTGCTATCCGCTACCTCCGTGTACCTGCAGAGTCCTGCTGGCTGCTACTTCTCAGTTCTACTCGTGTCTGCAGCAGCTGATCCGCTCTCCGTGCTTCTCAGTGTTCCTGCTGGTCTCTACTCGCCAGTCTGCATCGGATCTGCGCTTTACTGCTTTCATCTCGTCTAGACCATCGCTACTCTTCAGGGTCCTCCAGGAGTCCAGTTCTACATACTACTGCTTCCTGAGTATTTGTTCCCCTGCTGGTCTACCTACCTGTGCGCTGCACCTACTTGATTACCGCTGCACCCTCCAGGGACTTCGCATCCTGCCGGCCTCCAGCCGTTCAGGTATCTCTGCACTCCTGTCTGACAGCCTGCTCCTGAACCACGGTATGCATACTTCTCATTGACTGTGCTGGTGTATTGCATATCTTGCTGGACTGAGTTGTTCTCCTCTGGAGCTTACTATCCGCTGAGACTTTTGCCATCATTGACTGTGTTATCTTTTGCCCGGATAGTTTCTATGACTTTGTGTTGGTGCAGTGCTGTTCGTCATTACTATATTGTGCATGTCATTGTGGATCAAGTTCAAGGTGCCCGTGTATCCTCTGTATTGCAGTCTCTCCCCGTGCTCCTCCTCACATATATATTCAGTGGTACAACTTGCTAGAGGCAGACCACTGATTCCTGTTTCCTGTGTCACCTGTGCCAGTATCCTCTCACATAGCAGTGGTACAACTTGCTAACGCAGACCACTGACTCCCCGGATACCTTCACCTGGATTCTATTCCTTCACCCAGACAGTGGTACAACTTGCTAAACGCAGACCGCTGACTCTCATCACCTCCTCGTTTCTGTTGGACATTCCTCCTCACTATAGCAGTGGTACAACTTGCTACCGCAGACCACTGACTACCCTTACGTGTCCTTTGTCCATTCAGTTCCTCGTGTATTACTACATATATATTACCAGTGCTGCTAGTCATAGACTTTCCCGAGCATCTCTATCAGCTGCTGTCTCCTGTTCCGTGATCACCCCGCTGCCAGAGTACCATATTACCACCTATACTGCTCTGGTAAGCTTATCACCTGGTGATCCCTGGGTAAAGACTCCTAGTGCCCGTGACAGTAAGATCAGGCCATGACAGACCCAGATACGGAACCTACAGCCAAAGAGATGCTGCAGCATCTGGTCACCCGTGTGGAGCAACAGGATGCTCGCCAACAGCTGTTACTTCAATGCTACCAGTCGTTAGCCTCCCAAGGAACATCTGGACCGACCGTTACAGCTAATGTTGAAGCTCCTGTGCTTTCCTCCGTTTCCCCAGTGCCATCCCAGGTGTCTACAGCTCCCACGCTTCACCTGCCTACTCCGTCAAAGTACGATGGAGACCCCAAAACTTGTAGGGGTTTTCTCAACCAATGCTCAGTTCATTTTGAGCTCCAACCTCAAAATTTTTCTACCCATCGTTCCAGAGTGGCCTATCTTATCTCATTGTTTTCTGGACAAGCTCTGGCTTGGGCCTCCCCTCTGTGGGAGAGAAACGATCCTGTATTACAAGATAGTGCCAAATTCATTTCTATGTTCCGAAGTGTGTTCGATGAACCAGGTCGTGTGACCTCCGCTGCTTCCAGCATTCTTCGTTTACGTCAGGGTTCTCATACAGTAGGCCAGTACGTCATTCAATTTAGGATATTAGCCTCTGAACTTCAGTGGAACACTGAAGCATTAATTGCCGCCTTCTGGCAGGGGCTCTCCGATAAAATTAAAGATGCACTGACTACCCAAGAGCTTCCTACGTCATTAGAAGATTTGATCTCTCTTTGCCATCGTGTAGACATGAGGTTTCGTGAAAGAGAATCTGAGAAAACAACTTCAGCTAAAGCACCTCTTCGTTCAACCCCTCAATTTCGTCCAGCTTCACCTTCCGTGATCCCCATGGAGATAGGACGTTCCAAATTAACTTTAGAAGAGAGGAACCGAAGAGTAAAGAATAGACTTTGTATCTATTGTGCTGATTCCACACATATGCTCAGTTCTTGCCCTAAGAAATCGGGAAATGCCAGGCCCTAACTAGTTCTGGAGAGGTGAAGTTAGGGTCCCTGGAGTCCTCTCCATCTTCTACGAAATTAAAAGTCTGCGCTTTTGATGTTACGATTTCCTTTGCTACCAAATCCTTTGAGTCTCAAGCACTGATTGATTCTGGAGCAGCAGGAAATTTCATTTCTAAATCCCTAGTGAATCAATGGTCCCTACCAGTGATTACTTTGAAAACACCGATTACTGTGACTGCTATAGATGGATCACGTCTCATCAATGGTCTCATCACCCAGAGTACGTCTCCAGTAACGCTTCAGATTGGTGTGCTACACCATGAAGAGATTTTGTTTTTAATTCTTCCTGTTACGACAAGTCCGATTGTCTTAGGCCTTCCATGGCTTCAATGTCATTCTCCCCAGATTGACTGGCGCACTCCTCAAGTTACGTCTTGGGGAGCTGAATGTCATCATCGTTGTCTTTCTCAAGTCATTCCTCTTAAAATACAGCAATCTTCCATCTCATCTTCCTCACCGGGACTCCCTCCTCAGTATGCTTCATTTGCCGATGTTTTTGATAAAGCTCAGTCTGAACGTCTTCCTCCTCATCGTTCATGGGATTGTCCGATCGATCTTCTACCTGGCAAGTCTCCTCCTAGGGGTCGGGTCTATCCATTTTCGTTACCTGAAACTCAAGCTACATCTGATTACATCCAGGAGAATCTCCAGCGAGGGTTTATTCGACCTTCCACCTCTCCCGCTGGAGCCGGGTTCTTCTTCGTAAAAAAGAAGGATGGATCACTACGCCCCTGTATAGATTTTCGTGGACTCAATGCCCTTACTATTAAAAATCGGTATCCCATTCCGTTGATCACTGAGTTATTTGATCGCATCAAGGGAGCTCGGATCTTTACCAAGTTGGATCTTTGTGGTGCCTATAATTTAATTAGAATCCGGCCCGGTGACGAATGAAAGACAGCGTTCAACACCAGAGATGGGCATTATGAATATCTAGTAATGCCTTTCGGGTTGTGTAATGCCCCCGCTGTTTTCCAGGGCTTCGTTAATGAGATCTTTTGGGACTTGTTATATGTATGTGTCGTTGTCTACCTGGACAACATATTGATCTTTTCACAGGACCTGCCTTCTCATCACCAACATGTGGCAGAGGTCCTTTCCAGACTCCGGAAAAATTCATTATTCTGCAAACTAGAAAAATGTTCATTCGAGTTGCCCCAGATTCCATTTTTGGGGTATATTGTTTCCGGAGTTGGCCTAAAAATGGATCCAGAAAAGGTGAATGCTGTATTACATTGGCCCCAGCCAACTACTCTTCGTGCTATCCAGCGTTTTTTAGGTTTTGCCAATTACTATAGACGCTTCATTCAAGACTTCTCGTCCATTGCATCTCCTATTGTGGCCCTGACTCGTAAAGGGGCCAATACTAAGCAATGGTCATCCGAGGCCCTCCAAGCCTTTTAATTTCTTAAAGAGTCCTTCTCCTCTGCTCCCATTCTTCGACAGCCTGATGTGACACTTCCCTTCTTCCTAGAAGTAGATGCCTCTAATGTGGGCTTAGGAGCCATTCTCTCCCAACGCTCGGAGCAACAAAAATTCCATCCTTGTGCCTTTTACTCTCGGGGTCTCCTGCCTGTGGAGAAAAATTACACTATCGGGGACAAGGAGTTGCTGGCTATCAAAGTTGCATTAGAGGAATGGAGATACTTATTGGAAGGAGCTCGTCACCCTGTGACGATTTTCACGGATCATAAGAACTTGTCATACCTACAGTCTGCCCAATGCTTGAATCCTCGTCAAGCAAGATGGTCTCTTTTCTTTTCCCGTTTCGAATTAATCATAACCTTCAAACCAGCTGCCAAGAACAAGAAAGCTGACGCTCTATCTCGAGCTTTTGTGACGTCCTCTGACGTTGAAGAGGTTTCCAACCATCCTATACTAGACCCCAAATGTATCTCGCTGGCTGCTTCTTCCACTAAAGTGCTACCATTTGGGAAGACCCTCGTGCCTCCTACTCTTAGGAGGAAAATCCTTTCGTGGTTCCATTCTCATTTTTCTGGACATGCTGGTGAACGCAAGACCTTTGAGATTCTCTCTCGAAGTTACTGGTGGCCCTCGATGAGGAGAGACGTCAAAGAGTTTGTTGCTTCTTGTGAATTATGTTCTCAGTTTAAATCCTCCCGCAGAACTCCAGCGGGGTTGCTGCAACCACTACCCATTCCGTCCAAGCCCTGGACCCATATTAGTATGGACTTTGTTACTGATCTGCCATCTAGTAAAAATTGTAATACTATTTGGGTAGTGGTAGACAGATTTTCGAAGATGGCTCATTTTGTCCCTTTGTCTGGTTTGCCTTCCTCGTCTACTCTGGCTGAAAATTTCGTTAAGGAAATCTTTCGTATTCATGGATGTCCGTCTGAGATTGTGTCAGATAGAGGAGTACAATTCGTTTCCAGATTCTGGCGGGCCCTTTGTAAAACCTTGGGCATACGATTAGCACTCTCATCTTCTTACCATCCGCAATCAAACGGACAAACTGAACGGGTCAATCAAGATCTCGAGACCTTTATAAGGATGTTCTCATCAGCCAATCAAGACAACTAGGTAGAATTGCTTCCTTGGGCTGAATTCGCTCATAACAACATGTACCATGAGTCATCGTCCAAAACTCCATTCTTTGTGGTTTACGGTCACCATCCGTCTTTTCCGGAATTTCCTGCCCTCCCTCCCACCCAAGTTCCTGCTGTAGAGACTGTTTGTCAGACCTTCAAAAATATTTGGTCTCAGGTCAAAACCTGTTTAAAGAAGACATCTGCCAAATATAAGTCTTTCGCAGATAAGAAGAGGCGGGCTATTCCACCACTGAAAATTGGAGATCGTGTCTGGTTATCTACCAAAAATATTCGTTTGAAGGTCCCATCTATGAAATTCGCTCCCCGTTTTATTGGTCCATATAGGATCATTCAAGTGATAAATCCAGTTTGTTTCAAACTTCTACTTCCTAAGAACCTTCGTATTTCCAATGCCTGGTCTCTACTCGCCAGTCTGCATCGGATCTGCGCTTCACTGCTTTCATCTCGTCTAGACCATCGCTACTCTTCAGGGTCCTCCAGGAGTCCAGTTCTACATACTACTGCTTCCTTAGTATTTGTTCCCCTGCTGGTCTACCTACCTGTGCACTGCACCTACTTGATTACCGCTGCACCCTCCAGGGACTTCGCATCCTGCCGGCCTCCAGCCGTTCAGGTATCTCTGCACTCCTGTCTGACAGCCTGCTCCTGAACCACGGTATGCATACTTCTCATTGACTGTGCTGGTGTATTGCATATCTTGCTGGACTGAGTTGTTCTCCTCTGGAGCTTACTATCCGCTGAGACTTTTGCCATCATTGACTGTGTTATCTTTTGCCCGGATAGTTTCTATGACTTTGTGTTGGTGCAGTGCTGTTCGTCATTACTATATTGTGCATGTCATTGTGGATCAAGTTCAAGGTGCCCGTGTATCCTCTGTATTGCAGTCTCTCCACGTGCTCCTCCTCACATATATATTCAGTGGTACAACTTGCTAGAGGCAGACCACTGATTCCTGTTTCCTGTGTCACCTGTGCCAGTATCCTCTCACATAGCAGTGGTACAACTTGCTAACGCAGACCACTGACTCCCCGGATACCTTCACCTGGATTCTATTCCTTCACCCAGACAGTGGTACAACTTGCTAAACGCAGACCGCTGACTCTCATCACCTCCTCGTTTCTGTTGGACATTCCTCCTCACTATAGCAGTGGTACAACTTGCTACCGCAGACCACTGACTACCCTTACGTGTTCTTTGTCCATTCAGTTCCTCGTGTATTACTACATATATATTACCAGTGCTGCTAGTCATAGACTTTCCCGAGCATCTCTATCAGCTGCTGTCTCCTGTTCCGTGATCACCCCGCTGCCAGAGTACCATATTACCACCTATACTGCTCTGGTAAGCTTATCACCTGGTGATCCCTGGGTAAAGACTCCTAGTGCCCGTGACACAGGGCTAAAAATTATACACTGTGCCCCCCTTCAGACCCAAAACACTAACCAACCCACCTACAACCAACAAATATCTCTAATTTGTCTGCAATTTACAAATCAAATTCGGTATGTGGGGGAAAACACAGCCATATTTGTGCTCCCAAGTGAAGCCACATATACTACACCCAGCACAAGACTCTATCTGACATGTGCAACGTTATGAACTTTTCTGAAATCCCCTATCTTTAAAATGGGGCATACTTTACCAAATTGTAAAAAACTGTAACTTTCTCAAAATTTTAAACCCTCAAAATCACTCCTCAGTCATAATTGCTTACAAAACAAACCCCAAGTCTTTAAACCTCCTGCACACTGAGTTACGCTGTCCCAAAATTCCCAGAAAAACGGTGACTTTGGGAAAAAGTGGAGAAAAACGGAGAGAGATTTTGAACTTACATTATTCTTAATTTGTCATTTTTTATTCTTTTTTCCTGAAATTTGCCATGCAGCACCTATGGACGGTTCTTCATTCGCATGCTATATTTCAGCTTAATAGCTTTAAAACTTTTTAAAATGTAGCCTCTCAAACACCATGCCACCACTCGTACAGATTTATCATGGCAGAATGTCATTCATTAAATGCATCCTTAATATAAGGGCACGACTGTGCCCTTATAATACATATACATATATATATATATATATATATATATATATATATATATATATGTAAACTAAACATTACTAAAGTGATGTTCCCTCACTCTTTCCACTAGGAATACTTTCACCTAGTGAGAATACCCCTTCCCGCATGGAAACTTCCTTCCTGCTTGGGCAGATGGTACTATTAACTTCCTGTGTAGTGTACCAATATAAATGCTAAACACGAGGCGGTACTATTAACCGTCTGTGTTGCGTGCCTATAGAAACTAATCTTTTCACTGCACCCTAAACCTACGCACAGTTTCAAAAACAAATTTTGTTAGTAATATTTCCTATTGTTGCCATCTTTGTTTCCTAGATATGTTTAACAAATTACTTAGCTATATTATAACAAGCCAAATTATATTGTATCTCTATATTGAAATCTGTGGCAGTACAGAAATGTAGTATGTGCTACCTAAACAAACCAATGCTGTGTATAGCAGTCGCATTAGGACTATGTAAAACAATATTACCTTCGTCCCTCTAGGCTCACTCCAGCAAATCTGTTAGACTCTCAAAGCAGGAATTTGGTTTATCAAAACATGACCTTATATGCTTCTTCCACTCTCTATTGATAGATCAAATTCCACAGGTCCTCAATAGGGGGTTTCAAACAAATTTCACTGAGTCTCAACCATATAGACCAAACCTCAGTTGAACTGTTAGAGTGTCCCTATTGACCACAGGAGGTTATTACACCATGATTAATTTTAATTCTTAACTCCCAATATATATATATATATATATATATATATATATATATATACACACATACATTGAATATACATACTGTAACAAAAGGAGGCATTTATCTGGCAATATGCAGATAAAGCAGGTAAAACATTGGCACAGTCATGTACCTAGGTGGAGATTAAACCAGGTAAAAACATATGTGTAGTTTAAAATTGGTTTACTTACATGATTTAAAAGCTGCTTCCTCTCAGCAAACAGACACAGTGGGTCTGATAGTCTAAACAGAGCCAGGGATGGGCGTTTCCTTTTAAAGAGATTGTGGGTGTGTCACCTGTCCATCAAGCTAGGCCTGTGGGAGGAGTGTCAGGTATAAAACCCTGTTTGTTTCATTGTTCAGGGAGATCAATGCTGGGCTAGCTGGCTGATCTGGACAGAGAGCTGGACTATGTATAGTAAGCGTTAAGGGTCTCCATAATTGCTGTGCAAGTATACGGTGTCAAAACATTATTACCATCCTGACAATAAAGAACCATAAAAAGGAAGAAGTTGTACGCGTGTGCTCCTGCAGTAGCGGGCTCTTGCCACAAGTGGTGTCAGGAGTGGGATACTCCGGGAAGCAAGTTTCCGCTACCCAACCCGCGCAGACGTCAACATGGAGGAAGTACTGAGAACCCTCGTGAATGTGGCCACTGCGCAGCAACAGCAGAAAGCTCAGATGCTACAAGTCGCCGAGGCACAGGTGGAAAACACAAGGCTCTTAAGAGAAGAGTTAAGCCAGGTGAGGCATGACAGAAATGAACCAACCTGGTCCTGTACTCCTGAAAATGTCACCAGGTGATGACATAGAAGCGTATCTGGTGTCAATTGAGAGACTTGCAAAAAGGGCAAAATGGCCTCCTAAAGATTGGGCTGAGAGACTGGCGCCATACCTGACTGGTGAAGCTCTGCGAGCTTATATAGATCTAGATGAGGAACAGGCCTCTGATTATTCGTGCCTAAAGTGTGAGATATTGGCTCGCATTGGAGTTTCCGGGCCAGGCCGAGCCCACCAATGGCGCTATGATAAAGAAAAAACGGTCAGAGCGCAAGTTGCTGAGCTTTCTAAAATTTTAAAGAAATGGCTGCAGCCTGAGAAGTATTCGCCTTCTCGGATTATTGAAGTTCTGGCAATAGATCACTGCATCCGGGGGCTGAACCGCGATTTGCAAAGGTGGGTGCTGCAATCAGACCCACAAACTTACTAAGAGCTTGCCACCATGGTAGAAAGGTTTTGTGCGCTACAGCAAATGACTAAAGAACCTGCATTTGTGCCAAAGCCGCTGCCGCGCCAAAAGCCAAGTTTGACAATCCTTGCTACAAGGCCCAATGGCAAAACTGCTACGGACAGAGGGCCAGGTGCAAAGCTGTCTACTCTGAAGTGTTTTGAATGTGGTGAACCAGGCCACTTTAAGGCAGAGTGTCCTAAACTACCGGAACCCATGGACTGTCCCGTGGCACATATTGGGCCTGCATTTCCAAGCTGTTTTACCATGAGTCCCACATCAGGAAGTCCTTGTTTGTTCCGGGTGACTGTGCTAATCAACCAAAACCTTGTTCTGGCCTTGGTTGACTCGGGGAGTGAACTCTCATTAGTTTCGAGCTCTGCTTTACCCGAAACCATAACTTTTCGGTTGCCCAAGGTGAAGGTTCTTTGCGTACATGGCACGACAGAGGAGTATGAAAGAACAATACTACCAGTCACAATCAAAGACAAAACTGTTATGGTGGTAGCTGCCATAGCACCTAAACACTCATTTTGGGGTGAGACTTCCCACTGTTTAATATGTCCTTGGTGAGCGGATTCGGCTGGACATTCCGGCAACTGATGCAACGGTCGGAAGCCCGGTCCTAAAGGAACCGCCTGAGAATCCACAACATCTGGACATCGATCTTTGGGAACCGCCAAACCGGAATGCCATCCTGGGAGTCACAGCAGGAGTTCCACAAAAGCATCCACCTGTGGGGAAACATGGACAGTCCAAACTAGCATTGGTCGGTGATGTCGCAGATGAGCCCACCCCGCCTGTCAGTGAGGATACGGACTGGTCCGCAATACCAATTTTGTTTCCTCTGCAGGACTTTGCTCGAGACCAACTTAATGATGCCACTTTGGAACATGCCTTTAAAAGTGTGACTGAGGTAAATGGGGTAGCGAAAGCCGCCCAGCCTGCAGAAGGTATAACAGATTTTATTGTTAAAAATAATTTCTTGTATAGAGTTGCTACTGTACAGGGGGAAAAAGTAGAACAATTAATGGTTCCTCAGGTCCATGTACCCCTAGTGTTAAAAGCAGCAGAAACACATGTCTGTGGGGGACACCTAGGGGAGGATAAAACACGGGAACGAGTTCTGCTTAGGTTTTACTGGCCCGGTGTACACATGGCAGTGAAAAAGTATTGCCGGTACTGTCCCATTTGTCAGAGAACCTGTCTCAAACCCATGTACAGGGCACCTCTCATTCCAATACCAATAGTACAAGTTCCCTTTGAACGGATAGCTATGGACCTTATGGGGCCACTGGAAAAATCAGTACGTGGGCACCACTTTATACTAGTGGTGCTTGACTATGCAACCAGGTATCCAGAGGCAATTCCCCTACAAAACATAAAGTCCAGCACCATAGCTAAAGAACTGGTATTGATGTTTACACGCTTGGGAATACCCAAAGAAATTCTCACAGACCAGGGTACTCCATTCATGTCTAAACTGATGAAGGACATGTGCCAGTTGCTAGGAGTTACGGCACTTCACACCTCTGTATACCATCCACAAACAGATGGCTTGGTGGAACGCTTTAACCGCACATTAAAGCACATGCTCAGGATAGCAGTGGCTCAAGAGAAAAAAAATTGGGACACTCTTATTCCCTATTTGATGTTTGCCATCCGTGAGGTACCTCAAGCTTCAACAGGGTTTAGTCCCTTTGAGTTATTGTTTGGGAGACAGCCCAGGGGTATCTTAGATATGTTAAAAGAAGGCTGGGAGCAGCAAGGTCCCAGGGAGCCAAATCTGGTCCAATTTGTGTCCCAAATGTATGAGAGGCTAGGAAAGATAGGGCTCATTGTGCAGCAACATGTAAAAGAGGCTCAGGAACGACAGAAGAAAAGTTATGACAAAAGTGCTGTTGTTCGATCTTTCAAGCCTGGGGACAAGGTCCTAGTACTGGTTCCTACCCAGGAAAGCAAACTTTTCGCCCATTGGCAGGGTCCATATGAAGTTGTAGAGGCTGTCGGTCCTGTCAATTACAGAGTCCGCCAGTTAGGTAGGAGAAGGGAGGAGCAAATATATCATGTGAACCTCCTTAAACCCTGGCATGATGAGGAAACCTCTCCTCAGGTAGTGAGTACTGGCATTGAAAAGTCTGAAGTACCCATAGAGCTAGCCTTGTCCATTCAGCAGAGACAACAGACTGAAGAAATGATTCGCCGGAACAGGGATGTCTTCTCTTCCATTCCTGGGTGCACTACCTTAATCGAACACGACATTGTCACTGTGCCAGGAGTCATTGTCAAGCAGAAGCCATATCGTATTCCAGAAGCCAGACGGGTGGATATGAGAAAGGAGGTCAAGAAGATGCTCCAGTTAGATGTAATTGAAGAGTCCACTAGTGAATGGAATAGTCCCATTGTGCTTGTCCCGAAACCAATGGGACAATTAGGTTCTGCAATGACTTTAGGCGCCTAAACAGTATGTCGCAGTTTGATGCCTATCCAATGCCACGTGTGGATGAACTAGTGGAAAATCTTGCTGGTAGCAATTTTTTAACAACCCTTGATCTAACAAAGGGTTATTGGCAAGTTCCCCTGACTTCCACGGCCAAGCCAAAGACTGCATTTTCCACCCCTGATGGTCTCTATCTATAAAGTCCTACCCTTTGGGTTGCATGGGGCACCTGCCACCTTCCAAAGGGCTATGAATAAATTGCTATGACCTCACACAGCTTATGCAGCTGCTTACTTGGACGATATAGTGATTTATACCCCAGACTGGGGATCACATTTAGCCAAAGTTGAGGCTGTCTTAGCTTCATTACGGTTCGCAGGGTTAACAGCTAACCCAGAAAAATGTGCCATAGCCATGAGAGAAGCCAAATATTTGGGGTACATTGTTGGTCGAGGGCATGTAAAACCCCAGCTAGACAAAGTGGAGGCAGTCAAAAATTGGACAAGACCAGAGAAAAAGTCACAGTTAAGAACCTTTTTAGGCTTAGTAGGTTACTACAGGCGGTTTGTAAGCCACTTCGCCACTAAAGCAGCTCCACTTACGGATATGTTAAAAAAAAGTTGTCCAGATAGATTAACCTGGTCTGACTCTGCAGAAACCGCCTGGTCTGATCTTCGGTTAGCTCTTTGTTCCTCTCCAGTTCTACAAGCACCAGATTTTACCCGGAGGTTCTTCCTCCAAACTGATGCTTCTGGTGTTGGCTTAGGTGCAGTCTTGTCACATGAGAAGAATGGAGTAGAAAATCCTGTCCTGTACCTAAGTTGTAAGTTGCTTCCAAGGGAACAAAAATATGCCACTGTGGAGAAAGAATGTCTCGCCATAAAATGGGCTACAGAAGCTCTGCGCTATTATCTCCTAGGCAGAGAGTTTACCCTAATAACAGACCATGCACCATTGAGATGGATGCAGAACAACCGGGAGGTAAATGCCAAGGTAACCCACTGGTTCTTGGCACTACAACCTTTCAAGTTCTCAGTAGAACATAGGCCTGGGATTCTACACAAAAATGCAGATGCGTTGTCACGAAAATATGCACTCCACGCGAAGTCCGAGTCCCCCTACTTGGAGACGCTAGGGGGAGGGATATGTAACAAAAGGAGGCATTTAGCTGGCAATATGCAGATAAAGCAGGGACAGTTGGCACAGTTATGTACCTAGGTGGAGATTAAACCAGGTAAAAACATATGTGTAGTTTAAAATTGGTTTACTTACATGATTTAAAAGCTGCTTCCTCTCAGCAAACAGACAGGGTGGGTCTGATAGTCTAAACAGAGCCAGGGATGGGCGTTTCCTTTTAAAGAGATGGTGGGTGTGTCACCTGTCCATCAAGCTAGGCCTGTGGGAGGAGTGTCAGGTATAAAACCCTGCTTGTTTCATTGTTCAGGGAGATCAATGCTGGGCTAGCTGGCTGATCTGGACAGAGAGCTGGACTATGTATAGTAAGCGTTAAGGGTCTCCATAATTGCTGTGCAAGTATACGGTGTCAAAACATTATTACCATCCTGACAATAAAGAACCATAAAAAGGAAGAAGTTGTACGCGTGTGCTCCTGCAGTAGCGGGCTCTTGCCACAAGTGGTGTCAGGAGTGGGATACTCCGGGAAGCAAGTTTCCGCTACCCAACCCGCGCAGACGTCAACATGGAGGAAGTACTGAGAACCCTCGTGAATGTGGCCAATGCGCAGCAACAGCAGAAAGCTCAGATGCTACAAGTCGCCGAGGCACAGGTGGAAAACACAAGGCTCTTAAGAGAAGAGTTAAGCCAGGTGAGGCATGACAGAAATGAACCAACCTGGTCCTGTACTCCTGAAAATGTCACCAGGTGATGACATAGAAGCGTATCTGGTGTCAATTGAGAGACTTGCAAATGTATAGTAAGCGTTGATGGTCTCCATAATACTGTGCAAGTATACAGTGTCAAAACATTATTACTATCCTGACAACAAAGAACCATAAAAAGGAAGAAGTTGTACGCGTGTGCTTCTGCAGTAGTGGGCTCTTGCCACAATACATATATATATATATATATATATATATATATATATATATATATATATATATATATATATATATATATATATACATATATATATATATGTATGTATGTTTATTCAATTAGTATTCTCCTTTTACTCATTAATACACTTAACCATATGCTTTGTTCAGATAATAGTTCAATCAATATTTTTCTAAAATCACACTAGTATTCTGCATTTATACATCTCATATATTTATCTGTAGCAGGCATATATTTGTTATTTCTTAAATCTTTGTGCTCAAGCTTTAAAATTAACTACTATATCAACAAAAATGATTTATGAAGAATTGTATAAATATCCACTAATACGTAGCCACTTATTTCTAGCAAATGTACTTATATCAGTGGTTATTTAAATTTGACTAAAATATCAATTCTATGGACACAGACGGATGTCCAAATTCTGTATACAATATACTCTTATCAATTAATTCCTAATAATATCTACACAAAGCATTTTAAAGTAATAGTCCTTAAACTCTATGGGGCATATTCAATTCTCGGCGGAAACGCCGAGAATCTTGCGGTCCACGCACGATTACCGTTATTACAGTAATCTTGCGTGGAAAAACCGTTAATACTGTAATTTTCTCCCTGGATTTCAGCTCGCAGCTCCCTGAGTCGCGAGCTGAAATCCAGCTAACTATTACCGTATTAACGGTAATAGTTTTTCCGCTGCGCGGAAAACAAATATTTGAATATGCCCCTATGAGTGTATCCTAAATGAAGTGAGAGAAAAGAGAAAAAATAAAATATAATCAGTATATTATAACAATTTTAAAATATTCAAATTAATATATAAATGATTTGTTTAAAGAATTTAATTAACAGCTTGTCTCCTGTAGAAAAAGAAAAATATTTGGCATTTTCCCTCTCTATTTGGCTCTCTTGGGAACGAAGAATCAACAGGTTAATGCTAATTAAGCTAGCAAACAAAAACAAAAGAAGATACCTTGAAACAATCTATATGCACAGACTTTTGCAGTATTCACAAACATAGGTTAAATAAATACTTTAGTGTGGAAGATAATTTTCCCATGAAAAAATGCACTTAATTAACATTGAAATAGGCAGTAGACTACAATCTTAATACGATGGGCTAGATTTACTAAGCTGCGGGTTTGAAAAAGTGGGGATGTTGCCTATAGCAACCAATCAGATTCTAGCTTTCATTTTGTAGAAAGTACTAAATAGATGAAAGTTAGAATCTGATTGGTTGCTATAGGCAACATCCCCACTTTTTCAAACCCGCAGCTTAGTAAATATACCCCGAAATGTTTTAAGTAAACCATTTTAAAATCTTGGAAAATGTTTCTATTAAGTTATGTTATATGTTAGTAAAAGCTTGTTAATTTTAGGGATGTGCACCGACCACTTTTGGTGTCTCGTGTTTTGTGTTTTGGATTCGGATTTGCTTGAGGTTTTGGGTTCGGATTTGTTTCGCAAAACACCTGACGAAAGGTTTTGGTTCGGATTTAAGGTTTTAGATTCGGATTCATTTTGAAAAAAACATAAAAAGTGCTAAAAACCAGTTTTGTGGGGTTTTTTTTTTTCACTCCTACGCTAACATGCATTTCCACTAATTTCCAGTCTATTCTGAACACCTCACAATATTGTTTTTAGGCCAAAAGGTTGCACTGAGGTAGCTTGAGCACATAATGCCAAAAAAAGAGGTACAAGATGGAATTGTTCTGGGCCCTCCCTCCCACCCCTCGCGAGATACGACGCGAGACTTGGACGACAGAGCCTCGTTTTCATTTTTTGCCCGCCGGAAATATCCGCACTGTTCGGGTGGGCTCGGATTAGCGGAATCCGAGCCCACTCATCTCTAGTTAATTTAAGACTAAACATGACATTAATATTTACTTATGGCCAATTGACCAAGAAAAACTAGTTTTGAGTGGGCAATAGCCTATTTTTTACATACTAATCAGTTTACCTCTATGTGAAAACAAACTGGTTTTAAAACAAAGATATGCTGATTACTGGATTCCAGATGTGCTTTGTGTTTACATTTTTAAATAAACAATAGAAATGTTTTAACTGCCAAATTACTAGCTGAAACAAATACACCAGCTGACCTACCCTCCAAAGACAACATATTCTCTTTTATATTTCTATTTATTTTTTTCAGGTTTTAAACACAGGATTTCTCTGCAAAGTTCTCTTATAAGCCTGCTAACTATGAGACTATAGAAATAACCTATTATGAATCTATAGGCAACTGCCTCACAATTATCAGACTTCTTTGAAACTACACAAAAAATACAACTTTAGAACCGTTTTAAATTTCTTAATCTATTATTTTTATTTCTAATTAACCACCATTTTGAATTTTTCCATGATGTCACAACTCTACCTCTCATTTCTATAAAATACTTTACAATATATATCTTTATCAAGCATGCCAACAAAAGGAAAAGTGTTTAATATAATGTACCATATATGATTGTGTGAGAGATATACATTTTATGAGCTTCTTGTATTAATGCATTTTGTATAATTACTGCTGAAAGAAGGATGGTCTGCAGTCTTGCAGATCATTCTCTGTGACCTTTGCCTTACATTTCTTTTCTCTTTGTCAACATGTTTCTTCTCAAGAATGTGCACATCAAGCAACTTCTGTTCCAGGAATCCACGACCCCCACATAAGGCCTACGTGATTGAGATAAGGACATCTGCTTTCTGTCATGACCACAAACTGCTGACATGTACAAGCTGCCTTCACAAACCTTGTATTCCTTATCTCCTTTTTCTGTATTTGTGTATAAATAAAGCTACTCTGACTTAGGGCTGGTCAGAACCAGATGGAGTTTCAGCCTAATATCTGAACTTGTCTGTCTCTCTATCGATCGATACCCACAAGGTATAGCAGCCGGAGTTCAGGAGAAAGGACCCGTTTAGGTCATCTCTGACAATTGCATCTCCACCTTGTCTTAAAAATGGCTCATCCATGTGGTTCTTTACACAGCAGCCTATCACACATTGCACCAGCTAAACCTGCATTATGGTCACTCAATCTCACCTGTTTCCCTCTTCCTGCATTCACTTGCTAGTCTGAATTGAGCATGCACACACTTGGTTTGCTCAAATACTTCCTGCATCCTCTTGATTGGCTAATTGCCAGACAGCTCTGTCTATTTAAAACACCTGCTTCTCTACTTAGTTGCCAGATCTTCAGGTCTACTCTCCTGTTCAGATGTCCTGTTCCCTGAGGTCTCCAGCACATCTATCCGCAGATCATCAAAGCTTCTGTGACTACTCCACTATCCTGTGGTAACGCTCTGCAGATTACTGCTAACTGTTCTCTGAGTCTCCAGCACATCTCACCGCAGATCATCACAGCCTCTGTGTCTACTCCACTATCCTGTGGTAATGCTCTGCAGATTATTGCAACCTGTTCTCTGAGTCTTCAGCACATCTACCCGCAGATCACCGCTACCAGTCTCCAGTATAATCTGCATACTCGCCTGCTGTCCCTTATATGATGCCTGCGGGGGAACATAACAGACGCACACAGATACCTTACCTTTTGAACGATGACCACCTTCCGTCTGCTTCAGATTCACCCCTGCCGCTCTCCGCCTCGGCGTCCTGCTCTTTCCCTTTCTGGCAGGCCAGCAACTGTACCTCCATCAGATCACTCCCCATTCCTATAGATGAGAAACAGATTACAACCCTTGCTTACCAGAAAGGGACTGTCCGAGGCTACGGCAAGGAGAAGAGACCTTCACTCAACCCTGCGTGCCGCTGCCTCGCTTTGCTCTTGCCAAGGGCGGGGGACTACGAGTATCTGGGACCAGGAGCAGTCCTGCCCCCGACACTCCACTTACCCCTCGGTCAGGGCCTAACCAGCAGTAGGAATTGAGAGCAATACTCACCGGGGCACTCCAACTTCCAGTCTTTGCTCTCCTGCTCCTCTCCGTCATCTGTGGAAGACAGAACACAACACATCCTCCCTCTACTCTACAGGTGAGGCTAAATGTACCACCCACACAACTGATACTAGCTAACAACAGGAGCTCTGACCCTAAAACAACAACTAATGGTCGGGTATGCAACTTCGCTAGGTACTGGGTGTAGTGCACTACCTAGACCTCCTCCCTCTACCTGCGAGGAACACCAGCTGGTGTTCACCTTCTACCCTGTCCCTCACCCAGGTTGTACCGAGAAGACTATCTTCTCACTATGGGGTCACTCACAGAATCCCATGGACCAGTCGCCACCGGCACGACCGGGACTCACTGGAGCAACGCATCACCGGGGTGGTGGCTTCCGCTCGGAACAGCCAGTGGCCACTACCGGAACTCGAGAGGGTCGCTTTCACCCAAGTGGAACACCGCCCCAATCTGGAATCGCCAGGGACCCTGCCGGAACTCAGACTGGGACACCCAATTGGAACCACGGGACGCACCCCTGGAACTCAAAAGGGCTGTGCTGCACTGCCAGTGAGGGGCCCAATCACTGCCTCAGGAATTCCTTTGTAACCCCGGGGACGTACAGGATGGGAAGACTACTGTGTGTCCTAACCCTCTCTACGTGTGTGCTCTAGCTAACCCCTTGACCCCACAGACACAGAGTATCACAGGATTACAGTCAGAAACAAGAGCCTTCCTTTAATGGGGGCCTGACATCTTGCACCTGGAAGGAAACATACACAGCACAATACTGTATTTCACCACACAGGCGCAATAACGTGCAATAACACTTTGCTGTTGTATCTGGAAGGCTGACAACGGTATACACTTACCTCTGCTACCTAACCAGTCAGTTTGTATAGCAATAACAGGAGCCTGCTGCTCAACTGTTGCCTAGGATGATCACCTAGATTTACTTACACCTCTGGGTCCTGCACCCTATTCCAACTCAGGGCTCTCATGCCCGTTCCACCTATAAGGGCCTTGTGCCCTGCCTGTCTAATGGGGCCTTGTGCCCCTCTCACTACAGGGCTTGGTGCCCTCTTTACTATGGGCCTTATGCCCAGCTACCTAGGGCCTTGTGCCCTCTCTCACACTATGGGCTTTCTGCCCAACTAACTACAGGGCAATGTGCCCTTACAAGTCCCTACCTATTGCTACCTGTGCCAGGGCCTTGTGCCCACTATCTGGTGCCATGGGCCAAGTGCCCAACAGTGCCCCAGAGCCTTTTTTCCCGACCTGACTGTGCAGGGGATACTTACCTGCTCTGCGCAGGATACTCAGCTTGTCCCCGATACCTTCTTTTCGGGTCTTCTATACCCTCCAGCCGGCGGCATCTCTTCTCCTGTTCAGCACGACTGTCTTCTGGGCGGGGGCGCTCCAAGCCCATATAAGGGCTCCCCGTCGACGCCTCCGGCGTTCTCTTCTTTTGGCAGGGTAGCTCTTTGCCCTGACAAGGGCACCCTGACACCTCCGCCGTCTTCTTCCTTCTTCTGGGCAGCGGACTTTCCACGACATCCTTTCTGGGTCCGCCGACGGACTGAACTGATGATGGCGGCTTAAATAACCGCCGGAACGCCGTCATCAGTCCGTGCCGCCGTGAGTGCTCATTTAGTTCGCTGCGGCGCCAATAATTCATACGGCTGGAGGTGAGCCAGGATTGGCTCACTTATCCGACCTCCGATTGGCCTGCAGGGGAAGGCGAGCCCTGATTGGCTTACCTGCCCACTGCTGCGGGGAAAGAAGAGGAGAAATACTCACCGGCACTGGAATGAAGGAACGGTAAGTAGATTTTCTTCTTTTCTCTCTTCACGGGCACTTCCGCAGAGTACATCTTCGCCCTCTTCATGGGCACAGCAGCGGGGCACATCTCTACACTTACTCTCAGTACATTGGCTGTACTGTTGCCCTGGGAAACTGTGTCTTAGGGCTATATTTACTAAACTGCGGGTTTGGAAAAGTGTAGATGTTGCCTTTAGCAACCAATCAGATTCTAGCGCATTCTACAAAATGACAGCTAGAATCTGATTGGTTAGTATAGGCACCATCTCCACTTTTTCAAACCCACAGTTTAGTAAATATACCCCTTAGTCTCTCAGTCATTGGGCTACTTCTCATCCGTGGCATCTTCAGTTATTATCTTGATTCTCAATACAGCCTCGCTCATCACCCCCTAAGAGGACCATGACCTGCGGTCTGGGAGCAGCTCACTCCAAACTCCCTTGCTGGACTCCCTGGCGAACACCTTCCTCACCATTTGACTGTGCGCCTCTCGGGAGGTAATATCACGTGACCCAGCTGTACGGGCACAGTCATTTTAACATTCCTAAGAAATCCTTATATAGCCTTGTAATCCTTATATAAAATAATAAACTTAAACTGCTTATTAAAAAATACAGTGCTATTTTAAGTTGCACTCTATTCGTATGATGCAACAATATACATTTCACACATTACCTTCAAATTTACATATTATACAGGCCTGAAAATATACATTTCACATCAATTAATACAGTTGTTTTAATAAACATGTTTAAATCAGATACTTCGATTTGCTATATTTATATAACTAACTTAATATTAAATTAGTGACAGCATGAAAAAATTCACTTATGAAATTATATTTAAACTTACATTTTTACAGCAAAATCTACAATTGAAATACATTTTTCTGTACAAAATTTATCTTAAATGTCCCAAGATTATATCAGCAACTTCCAGCCTTGAGCAGATTTTGGTCACTCAACAAATAAATGCAGACATAAATTTGATGACCCCACTCTATGTTGGTAGGCCCAAAACTGTATATCCATTTGCAGAAAGTTGAGAAAAACTGTATCGCGGCCCCACATCTTCAATATATTTTCAGATTAAGTCAATATTGTCCATTCAGGTGTAGATTTTGCAATAAAAAGAGATTTACTTAATATTAGAACTTAAGTTACAGAGTTACAAAAGGCATAGTACAGTAGTTCATATACGACCTGTCCCTTCATGGTCCCAGCAAACAAGAGAACCTTGAATGGAATGCAGGCTAATTCAAAAACTTTTACAACGGTGGGTGTGTTTACAAAAGTATATAATCACAGAGTTCATATGAATGGTTTACAATGAATCAGCATTCACTTCACTGATCTACTTTCTTAAAACAGATATTTGAGCAAGTTATAGTTCCTAACCTTTTCACAGTATTTTACCAGCAATTCCTCAAATAAGCAATATGCATAATAACTATAATATTGCAAATCAGGTTGTATACAATAAATTATTTTATTATTATAAATAAAACTTTAACATGTGCATGGCATCATGAAATCTGGAAATTACCAGGCCATTCTGAACCCATTGTCAGAAAGCTGGGCATCCATCGAAGTTCATGATCAGCAGCAGTTCAATGACTGCAAACACACTTCAAAGAGCACTCAGGAATGGTTCCAAACAAGAAGCTGGATTGTTTTGAACTGGCCAGCAATGAATCTAGATCTAACTCACTTAGAACATCTGTGGAGATATCTAAAATCAGCAGTTGGCAGAAGACACCCTTCAAATTAGGTAGAACTGGGGAAGCTTACACAAGAAGAATGGAGCAATCTGCTAGTAGGGAGGTGCAGGAAACTCATCCATGGCTCTAGTAAGCAGTTGATTAGTTATTTTGACCAAATGCTGTGCTACCAAATATTAAGCATAGGGTGTCAATTATTTTGTCTCTGACATTTTTTATTATCTGATTAAAAAGGATATGTAGTATTAAATTTAGAATCAAAAACAAAAGTTGTGTACTTTAAAAGA
Source organism: Mixophyes fleayi (assembly GCF_038048845.1). Classification (NCBI taxonomy): domain Eukaryota; kingdom Metazoa; phylum Chordata; class Amphibia; order Anura; family Limnodynastidae; genus Mixophyes; species Mixophyes fleayi. Next base: position 58,064,265 of record NC_134411.1, on the reverse strand, counting down.
GGATGATTAGTGGACCCCAAATACTGTTGTTAATTTCACCTGTTTAGAGGAAATCGGGAGTTTTTTGAAAAATGTGCGGATGCCAATGTTATTGGCCCCAAATGTAGAGAGGTTTATTTTGTGGTAGTTGATTTGTGACCGACACTGCTAGCAGTTTCATGTACAATAAAACTGTAGTTTAGGTGTTTACAACTGTCTCTGTCTCTAAAATCATTTGGAACTGCTTTGGTGATGGTCACAGCTTGACAATAAATAGCTGTGCGCCCCGTTTTCTTGACTGGACAATCAGGAAAAATTAGGTCACAACTAGATCAGCACACACCACATCCCTTCATCCAGACCTCACACTTTACAGTGGGGCAATAAACTTTTCCTAGTAGTCTTCATACCTTTGAATACTGGAAATTGGGACGGTCCCAGGAAATTTAGGATTTTTGAGAAATGTATTAATTATATATATATGTACATTTTCATTATTTTTAATTTTGCTTTAGGCATGTTAAACCTGAAGAACTTAAAGCTGCATTTCTTTCTGTGGATCCGGCCATTGATGATCAGACACTGGATAAGTATGTAACTCAAGCATTTTAAGTACCCAAAGACCAACTTGAAGAAACTAGGCCATTGTCTCAGGCACATATATTTCATTATTTGGAGGCGGGAGACACCTCTATAAGCCTGCATTAAACATGCTAAATACATATATATGACACAGTAAATAAAACTTGCAAAATATATATGTTATGAATGGTATCTTTCAAGTATATTTTAATAACAATCTGAATAAATTTAGTAAAATGTTTATCCAAGTAATATTTTTTTCCTTTGTAAATAGTTCTTAGGAAGGGTGTGGTAGGTTTTTTCGGCTGTCAGAATGCCAACACACCTCACAGCGAAAATAGCGAAGCCTATAAGTGTGACAGGCACAAAATCTAGACTCACCATTTAACATCGAGCCACTATTCCCCCCACGCTTAATGACCGGCACATGTAAAATGCGACTTTCACAAATCACTCCAGTCGCACATTTTATATGTGCCGGTCATTAAGCGTGGGGGAAATAGTGTTAGTCTGTTAGATGGTAAGTCTAGATTTTGTGCCTGTCGCCCTTCTGCTCCACGGGAGGTTTCTGTCCTCCCTGAGCTCTCCTGAGCTTGAAGAACAATAGCTCCCTGTTAAGATAGTCAATATCTTGCGTCGTTTCCTGCAACACTTTGGAGTTTGAATCCACTTTGTGTTCAATAGAAGCAGTACGTTTGGTCAGCTGCGCAATTTTGCCTCGGAGATCCGCCGACAGCTTTTGAAAATCGACTGTGAAGGTATTCTGGAGTGAAATCATCATAGCCGGAATAGTGGCCAAAGCGTCCGCAGATTCATTCGGGTTTTCCAATGAGGCTTGAGGAGATGAGGGAGGAGAAGTGGTATGCGCGGGAGAATCCTGTCTTGTCATGTGTTGTAGGATTCCCGTCTGTGTCCCCCTCTTACCTCTGGAGCTGTTCTTATGCATAGTTGGTAACAAAACACCAAGCAGGATTTATAGGCAAAAAAAATTAAAAAAGGGTGTGTCTCAGGGTGGGCCGGGCCAGATGATGTTAATTAAATGGACATGAAAGGAGAGCAAGTGCCCAATCCAGATTGGAAGATGTTGTCTAAGACTTGAATAAGTGTGAAGCCACTTGATTGTATTAAACTCACTTCAGCCGAAGTATTACTGTTTGGCCACTAGATGGCAGTGTAGACACATTAACATAGGAACTAAATTGTACAACAGATGTGGGACATTAACTTCAGATGCAATTTTCAAGTTAGCTAGTAGAGGGTGGTAAATCCTCACTCCACGTATAGGAGCAGCGTAGATCTGGGTTTGGCTAATGTTAACCTCTTAATGTCTGAGGCCTTTTTGTGTCTGTGTACTGCGGAGAACTGGGGCCACAGCATCACAAGATCCCTGCTACACACCTGTGCGCTGGCCGCGTGCAGAAGTATACGTACAAGTCACTTAACAATTGGTGAGCCCCAGGAGGGAAGGCCCTCCAGAGTAACCGAGGAATACCGACGTTCTGCCAGGGAGACTGGTCTGGAACAGAGGTAACAGCGGGAGAGGTCGCCCACTCAGGTATAGCTCTGGAGACAGCGATGGTTCTAATCTGTGCAGCCAGCGTGGGGGAACCCGCTCCACAGCGTATGTTTGGCTGCCAAAGTGGGGGACCGCAGTGCTGTCACGGCTCAGGCACACATACCTGCGGGGGTGCAGGACAGATCCCTCCGGCGTCTGGGCTGGTGGATGTCGGCGGCGGCTCAGGGTTAGGTTTTCCAGAGACTCACTCTGCCCTGGTGTCCGTCTGAACGCTGCAGCGCCTATCCCCCAAATTGATCACAATATCTTTGTGAGTGGCGGCGGTAGACTGCAGCCAGGAAAGTCAGCTGGGCTGTCTAAATAAGGTAGTTCTCAGCCACCACAGCAACAGTACAAGTAGTCAGCGGGGCCAACGGAGAATCCCCTCCAGGTGAAGGCAGAAGGCTGCACATGCGAGTCCACATCCCGCAGCTAGGCAGTAATCAAACACACCCGACGGACTGACAGGCGGAGGTGGGCTGACAACCACCAGCCGAAACTGTGAGTCCCCGATGGGTGAGCGCCCACAATCCAGGTGGTAGTGTGCGGTCTTGGGGCCCAGGGGCTGTGTCTTATCGCGGGCGGGCGCGTGGAGTGCTAGGCCGCAGGCACAAGATCCGGATGTACGCCGGAGCCACGGTTGTAGGAGGGCTCAATATGATGCCACAATACTGAGGAATCCAATGCCGCCCAAAGATGTTCAGATGGGGCACTCAGGTCTTCACTTTTAATGGAGTTTATGGGAGTAAAGGCTGGAGCTCAATCCCCGCACGTCAGAAATCAATGGCTGCCAGGCCACGCCCCCTCAACGGGTTTTTTTTATCTCACTATCCTTAACACCATTTTCCTTTCCAAAACATTTAATCTCACTCTTCTGCCAATTAACTTTAAAGCCTGAAGCTCCACAAAATAGAGACAACAAAAACTTTGCTGTTCTCAGAGTTCTCTCTGACTCTTCTCCCTCCACTCCCTGGAATCAGCACTCCTTTCATCACTTTCTCTTTCCTTATCATGTTTAATAAAGGTTCCAAAGCACAAATAAAAACTATTGGTAAAAACGGGCACCCTTGATGTACCCCTGATTTAACACTAACCTTACCAGTCAATGATCCATTCACTAAAAAACAACTACCACTATTTTAATAAAGACTACTTATCACTTTCACAGTATCTCTTGGGAAACCCATCTTTAGCAATACCTGAAACAGAAAATCATAGGATAACCTATGTGGTGAAATGGGGTATTATTATCACCTCAACCAGTCTGCACCTTGTTTCGCACAAACTGTGGACTATAAAAACATATACTTTTTCTAGCCCTCTGGTTCCCCATATTTGTCAGTCATATCTAGACTTCTATATATTCTATTTGAAAATAGTTAAAATGTCTGCCAGCATGTTTTTCTTATCTTGCAGACTAGTCCATTGTTTCAGCCTTTGCAAAATGATTATTGTCCACCAGTCCTGTATAAATGTACATCACAACAGGAGGTCTCATGTATTAAGATAGGAAAAAGGTTCACAGATAGAGCTCTATGTTTAATTACATAGGACTGCATTGTGTATTTAAAATGTAATGTGTCTGAATTGCGATGTCTCCTGTTTAAACAAAATCTTCTGTATAGCCACAGAACAATACCTATCCTTAAATATATAAAGAGTGGCTCATCTGCTATTCCTTTGTCTGTATGTTTACCTGTGAAAAGGAAAACACAGAAAAGAACCAATTAGGCAGGTCCTGAAATTGCTCAGAAGGTCATTTATGGCTTTAAAAAGGAGCTCCAGAGAACAGCAAATGGGCATTTACTACCGAGTGATAGCTGAAGTCAGGCTGGCTTTGAGATCTAGATCTCTGCCCCTGACAGAAAATGGACAATCGGTCCCTGGAGTATTGACTTGGCCCTGATCTACCTCTCCAGGTCTTGGGGAGCTGTGTCTCTGCCAAAAGCGGAGTGACAGCGACTCAGGACCACTGCCTTACTGGTAGCCTCAAAGGAAAGAGGGGGAGAAGCTTGGATGGATAGACAGCAATCCATGAAATTGATAAGGATACTGGTGAGGTGTTTTATACCATGTATGTTGTCTGTGCCAGACTGTAGTGTTATTTGTTGCAAGTTATTATTTAAATATGTTTATTGCTGTTTGGTGCTACCATTTAGTTAAATAAACCTATTTATTTTATTTCGGATATTTGCTTGGGTGATTTTGAAACTTGGATGTGTTGATGATGTTACTGGACCTCGAGGTGTGCAGACGTGTCTGCAGAGCTCTCTACTGGAGTCCTGACTGGTGCCCTGTCTCACCCCGAGATGCCTCCTCACGCTGCCGCTGCCCTCGACTGACTCTCACAGCCCATCCACGGTGATGTCCTCCTCGTACCCTCGCATCCTGCCTGACCCGACTCCCGGCTACCGCCTACCACCACAGACTGCGGCCTCTGCCTTCGATCTACCCGGCCTCTACCTCCCATCCTCCACTTACCGCTTGGCATCCACTGTGCAGATGGACGCTCATCCTGGTCCTGACTCCCGGTTACCTTGAGGTGCACTTCTTGGGCGTTCCTGGGTCTTGCTGCCTTGTCTGCTGGCCGCCGCCATTTCCACCTACTCTAGGCCGCGGCTTGGGCCTTCAGCTGCTTCCGGTTCTAGTTACCTCCGATTCGCTGTTCCTGTGAGTCTGCGGCCTGCTCCACTCCGTGGCCTGCTCTAATACCCTCGGTTCTGTGACCTGCTCCATTACCTACACCGGTAGAGTTACCTACTCCAGTTCTGTGACCCTCCATTACCTACTCCGGATCCGTGACCCTCCATTACCTGCTGTCTTCTGCCTGCCACGTCCTGGTTCTTCTGCCGCCTGGTCCGCCGCCATCTCGACTCCCGCTGCCTGCTACTTCTTTCTGTGCAAGCTGCCTGTCTACCCTCCTCGTCTCCCGCCGTTTGATCCACGAACAATGGCCTGGCTCACACTCCCCGGTCTCTGGCATTGCTCTGGTACACAGGCCCCATCTCTGCCACCAACTGGACCTCTGCATAACCAGATCCTGATGGCTGGTCCGGACTGCTACAGTGACTATCTGCTGTGATCGGCCCTGCACTCCACCTCCCCGGTCTCTGGACTCTGATCTCTCAAACCTGGACTCTCCTACTTCACACCTGGTACCAGCTCTCTGAAGCTCTCATTTACTTCTTTTACTTTACTTTCAATTGCATTTACTAGAAGTTCTTAATCTTTTTACTTCTTTTAATTTTATAATTTTGTACGGTATTGTATTGTACTTTATTTTAATCTATTGCACCATACCTTTATTTGCTCTATTTCACTTCATCTGCACTTGTTTTAATTTTACTGCACTTTATTTTTGCATTTCATATTGTCTTCGTCTCTGCCTTTGTTCTTGCATTGTACAATGCCGCCCCGTACCTTTCCTATACCTATCCTTTCCCCTAGCCCCCTTCTCCTGCCCAACTCTCACTACCCTGCCTCTCACCCTCCCCCTTGCCCTACCACCCCTGATAATCTCATCCGCATCTCCCCTGCTCCCTCCCTCCCTTTCTCATGTGCCCTCTGGAACTTCAGGTCTGTCCGCAACAAACTATCCTCCATCCATGACCTCTTCATTTCCAAATCTCTTAATCTCCTTGCCATCACTGAAACCTGGCTTACTTCTTCTGACACTGCCTCTCCTGCTGCTCTTTCCTACGGGGGTCTCTCCTTCACCCACTCCACCAGGCCGGATGAGCGTCCTGGAGGAGGTGTGGGCCTCCTCCTGTCCCCTAACTGCACTTTTCGGGTAATTCCTACCTTACCTTCCCTCTCCTTCTCCTCCTTCGAAGTTCACTCCATCCGTCTCTTCTCCCCTATCCACCTCCGTGTATCTGTCATCTACCGTCCCCCGGGCCCCTCATCCCTTTTCCTTGACAACTTTGCTGCCTGGCTCCCCCATCACCTCGCCTCTGACCTGCCCTCCATCATACTTCGCGACTTCAATATCCCCATTGACAACCGTTCCAACCCCGCCACCATCAAACTTCACTCCCTATCCTCCTCTCTAGGTCTCACCCAGTGAACCTTCTCCCTCACCCACTCACTGTCTTGGTCACTCCCTCGACCTTGTTTTCTCTCATCTCTGTGATCTCTCTGACTTCTCTAACTCTCCATTCCCACTCTCTGACCACCATCTCCTCTCCTCCACTCTGTCCTCCTCCCCTACTCCCCCCTCGCCTAAAGCCACCCTAACAAGGCGCAACCTTGATGCTATTGACCCTACCTCCTTCTCCTCCTCTCTTGAGTCTTTCCTATCAACCCTCCCCTCCCTGGCCTGTCCTGACCAGGCGTCCTCTCTCTACAACCTCTCCCTCTCCACTGCCCTGGATGCTGTCGCCCCGGCCTCCGCTATCCGCCATCGCCGCCTCATTCCTCAGCCCTGGCACTCCAAACTTACCCGCTTCCTCCAAAGGTGCTCTCGCACTGCTGAACGCCTCTGGAGGAAATCTCGTTCCCTGGCTGACTTCCTTCACTATAAATTCATCCTCTTCTCTTTCTGCTCCGCCCTCTTCTCGCTAAACAATCCTTTTTCAAGTCCCTCATTTCTTCTCAGTGCTCCAACCCCCGCTGCCTCTTCGCCACCTTCAACTCCCTCCTCTCTCCCCCCCTCCTGTTCCGCTCTCCCTCTCTGCTACTGACTTTGCCACCTTTTTCGCCTCCAAAATTGAGGCCATCCGACTAAACACCTCCTCCTCCCCCTCTCCCGCCACCCTCATTGCCTCACCTCCCTCCAACAACCAACGCTGGAGCTCCTTTCGTCCCACAACTGGGGAAGAAGTTCGCTCCCTTATCCTCTCCTCTCCTCCCTCTACCTGTCCTCTTGATCCCATCCCCTCCAACCTCCTTCGCTCTCTTTCTCCCACTGTCTGCTTCTACCTCGCACACCTCTTCAACTTATCTCTCTCCGGTGTAGTCCACTCCTTTAAAAACGCTCTTATCTCTCCTATCCTTAAAAAAAACAATCTTGACCCCACCTCTCTCGCCAATTATCGCCCTATCTCACTCCTCCCCTTTGCCTCCAAATTACTTGAGTGGATTGTCTGCAGCCGCCTCGCCAGTCACCTCTCCGACTTTTCCCTCCTGGACCCCCTCCAATCCGGCTACCGTCCTCTCCACTCCACCGAAACTGCCCTGGCCAAGGTTACTAACGACCTCCTATCGGCCAAATCCAAGGGTCACTTCTCCCTTCTTATCCTCCTCGACCTCTCCTCAGCCTTTGACACTGTGGACCACCCCCTCCTGCTGCAAACTCTTCTCTCTCTTGGCCTCTCCGGATCTGTCCATACCTGGTTCACCTCTTACCTCGCTAACCGCTCCTTCTCTGTATCCACATCTGGCTCTTCCCCCCCCTACCCTCTCCCTGTTGGTGTCCCGCAGTGCTCTGTTCTTGGCCCTCTACTTTTTTCGCTCTACACTTCCCCCCTTGGTGCTCTCATCTCCTCCTTCCGTCTTCAGTATCACCTGTATGGTGACGACATTCAACTCTACATCTCTTCTCCAGACCTTTCTTCCGCGGACCTCACCGCCATCTCCTCCTGGATGTCTGCGCGCTTTCTCAAAATCAATATATCGAAAACGGAACTCATTGTCTTTCCTCCGTCCAGACTCCTTTCCCACCACGACCTCTCTATTGTCGTCAACAACACCACCATCTCCTCTGTCACCCAACTCCGCTGCCTGGGGGTCACCCTCGACTCCTCTCTCTCTTTCTCCCCCCACATTCATTCACTTGCCCAAGCCTGTCGCTTCCAACTACGCAACATTGCCCGCATCCGTCCCTTTCTCTCTCAGGATGCCACCAAGACCATCATACACGCACTCATCATCTCCCGCCTGGACTACTGCAACCTCCTCCTCACCGGCCTCCCCCACTTCCATCTCTCCCCCCTCATCTGCCTCCCCTCTCTGTCTCGCCTTACACTGGCTCCCCTTCCCCTACAGAATCCTTTTCAAACTCCTCACCACCACTTACAAGGCTCTCTCCCACTCTACTGCCATCTCTAACCTCCTCTCCATTCACACTCCTGCTCGCTTCCTGCGCTCAGCCAATGATCGCCGCCTCTCCTCCACTCTTATCACCTCTTCCCACTCCAGAATCCAAGACTTTTCCCGTGCAGCCCCCCTTCACTGGAATGACCTCCCTCGTTCCATCCGCGTCTCTCCTACTCTGTGCTCCTTCAAACGTGCACTGAAAACCCACCTCTTCCTTAAAGCCTACCAACCATCCGTATAACCCCTTCACCTCCACTCGCTCTCTCCTTTGCCCATCTGGCTCCCCTTGTGTCTTTCTGTTTTCCCTCCCTTAGGATGTAAGCTCAAATGAGCAGGGCCCTCTTCCCTCCTGTCTCCCTACCTGTTCTTCTGCTCCATGCTTATTGCTTTAACCTACCTGGAGTTTCTGAAGTACTGGTATTTTTGTTTATTGTTTTGTGCTGTTTCACCCTGTATAGTGTACTGTTTGTATGGTGTACGGCGCCGCGGAAATCTTGTGGCGCCTAACAAATAAAGGATAATAATAATAATAATAATACTACAAGGTAAAACTCTGTATCATTACAACCTATCATAAGCTTTCTCAAAATCCACTGAAAAGACCGTCAAATTCTGTTCCCTCTCTTTTACATCACAATATGTCTGTCAGCAAACTCAGATTTTCTTCAATATTCCTATTCGGAACTTCACACAACGCGTTCTCTTGTACCACTTGCTCTACTATCTCTCTCATCCTAAGAAAAATTAACTTAGCAAAAATGTTATAATCTACATTTAGCAAAGTAATAGGTCTCCAGTTTTTTAAATCTTTCTTATTTTCCTTTTTAAAAATTATAACAGCCACTCCATCCTTCATTGAATGCACAACTTTCCCATATTGCCACATATATTTACACAGCTCCAATACATCACTACTTATGACTTCCCCAAAAAATCTATAAAATTCCATAGGTAATCCATCTTTCCATGGCGTCTTATATTTTGCCATTCCATCTGTCACCCTTTTTAGTTCCTTCTTCTTTATCTCTCTCAGAAGGTCAAAAAGATTGTCTTCATTCACTTTACCTTCCAAACCACCTATGATTTCCTCCATTAACTCCACATCCTTATCCTTTTCTCTATAGATATCCTCATAGAATATTTATATTACCTTTTCCATCTCCTTCTCTCTTACTTCTTCCCCTTTTTCATTTTCATTTTTCCTTTTCATCCAATATAAAATAGAAGAATTTTATATTGGATTCTTTAAAATACAGGCAACCAATGTAGAAACTGACAGAGTGGCTCAGCAGAGGAAGAACGGTTAGCAAGGAAAATCAATATAGCCGCTGCGTGCATAATAGATTGTAGGGGTTCAAGTCTGACTTTGGGAAGACCAGTAAGGAGGGAATTGCAATAGTCGATACGGGAAATGATGACTGCATGAATTAAGGTTTTTGCAGTGTCTTGTGTGAGATATGTGCGTATTCTGGAAATGTTTTTTAGATGTATGTAACATGATTTAGATATGGAGTTGATGTGGGGAATAAGTGATAGTTGTGAGTCAAGGATTACACCTAGGCAGGGTGGGGTGGGATTTATGGTCATGTTATCAAGAGAAATATCAGGCAGGAAGCTTCTGTTTTTGGGTGGGAATATTATTAATTCTGTTTTTGAAAGATTGAGTTTGAGTTGGCGAGAAGACATCCAAGATGAAATGACAGAAAGACAGTCAGAGCACTTCTATATATTTCTTACTGATCACTTTAAAAGCTCTCATGTTTTCGGGGTCTTCTTAAAGCGGTCCTGGCCTGGTCTTACAAATGGATTCAGCGGCACTTTTATGAGACAAACAATAGATCTGACTTACTTCTTGCTAGGTAACCTAAGCAAAGACAAATCCAATATGAAATAAATAACATTTTCCAAATTAAATGCTCAACCGTTCAAACACTTTATCACCCGGACTTACTTGAAGTTTGAGTTTCAATCCTTCTAACCTATGTAACCTGAATACCCCTTGTCCCCCCAGACCTCAATCAAGCTATGGATGACTACCCATACTCATGTAACCAGCCAAAAATCTCCCAAAAAGCTGTCAAACCCTCAGTTCCAGTGGTAGCCAGTTTAACAACACTCACTACCCCAACATGGACTACGACAACATGAGGTTTCCGAAGAACTACTACCCCGACCTGTAAAAAAAACAACTTACCACTATCCTCACCGTAATCCTAACTCCTAACCCTAACTTGTAACCCTAATCCCCCTAACCCCAACCCCTAAAATAATACTTACATTAGATGAATGGCAGCCGGGTCTGTGCATCACCACTGTAAGAGGAGTCGAGTTTTCGCGTGACTCCTTTTTTTTTTTTCAGTTCGGGGTAGTAGTTACTCGTAATCCTCATGTCATCATACTCCATGTCAGGGTAGTCAGTTTCATTAATAGGTACTACACCCCTCAGTTCTGAGAACTCAGTGGAAGAGATGGTAGTCACTTTGCGCTCCAAGAAGCCTCTTCTGCCTCCCTGTCTCTTATTAAATGAATTTTGCCAGCATTATTTGACATACTACTGAAATAAAGTCACAGTCATCAAAAAATTTCTTCCAAACTATCTTACACTCCTCAATCGCTTCAAGGATGACCTGGACTCTTGGAAAGGTCTATATATTTCCTTAGTAAGTTGCGTCACCTGCTTCTAAGGCTCATATCTTTTTCATACCTTATCCATTAGAGTTCTCTCCATCATTTCTTTCTTCTCTGCAACAGCTGGTGATGTGATTCATCTGGTCTGACAAGAATACTTAGGGCCGCCTTCTCCAAAATCTTATTCAGCAGCTGGTTTGGGCATCCACAGTTTTCATAAATACTACAATGCAGACTAGTTAGCACAATGCATACAATAGCATTCCCTTTCAGGTATTAGAGTCTGGGTTGACATTCAGTCAGCAGTGACAGGTAGCTTACCAGTATGTTCATTACACTGGTTTCCTCTAACTCAGGTATCTGCTCGTGTTCACACCATCCTTTGCTTTCTCTAGCCATCTGGACCTGTTGTAACAGGATAGCCACTTTGGCTCCTTTTCCTTCCCCATTTCTTCTCTTTTGGGGTATCCCAGCTTACCACCATGGCTATCGTTACCCATGTCCTCCCTATGGTCCAGAGCACATATTTTGCTTTTTAATAACCTTTACAGAACAGGACTCTTTCAAACTTAGGGGATTTACCTGGCTTCTCAAAAAGGTAGTTCTACCAATATCTACAGCTCCAATGTGTCTTCCACTGTGCTAAGAGACACCTCTTGAGCAGACCACTATCTATGATGGAGAACCTCTTTCTGGTCACTCCTCCAGAGTCTTGTTTAGATGCTCTATAGTGCTCTTCTTCCCATCACAAATGGTGAGAAGGACTCATACCTAACAAAATGGGAAAATTATTTTGCTGACTCCTTACACCTGGAACTGGCTGATATTCCTGAAGGAGTTGCTAAAACTTCCCTCAGTGTCTCAATCAAGCAGAATGCCTTGTTATTCTGACAATGCTATTATGTCCCAATTAGACTCCGTATCATCTACCCTGTGTCACTCACCGCACTGTGAGTGCCATTTCTCCTGTGTTCAGGAACCGTGGCCGTCCGCCATCCTGAGAGTCTGCGCATGTGCAGCCCTTATGAAACCTTCAGTACCTGTTGCTTTTAATTGATTGGATGATCAGGCAACCCTCCCTATTTAAACCACCTGTGATCATTATCTAGTTGTCTGATCTTGGAGTCTCATTCCCCATGAGCCTCTGAAGGTGTTCCTGTGTTTCCTCGTGTATTCAGCTCCAGCTGATTCCTGTCTACTTCTATTGTGGTTTCCAGACCACTTCAACTCTCCTGTGTTCATCGTGTCTGCACTCAGCTGATTCCTATCTGCTACTGCTGCCGGATTCAAGTCCGCCTCAACTCTCCTGTGTTCATCGTGTCAGCTCTCCACTGATTCCTATCTGCTACTGCTGCTGGATTCCAGACCGTCTCTACTCTCCTGTGTTCAGCGTGTCTCCCCTCCGCTGCCTTCGCTACTACTGCCGGATTCCAGACCGTCTCTACTCTCCTGTGTTCAGCGTGTCTCCCCTCCGCTGCCTTCGCTACCACTGCCGGATTCCAGACCGCCTCTACTCTCCCGTGTTCAGCGTGCATTCCCTCCGCTGCCTCCGTTACTACTGCCGGGTTCCAGACCATCTCAACTCTCCTGTGTTCATCGTGTCAGCTCTCCACTGATTCCTATCTGCTATTGCTGCCGGATTTCAGACCGTCTCTACTCTCCTGTGTTCAGCGTGTCTCCCCTCCGCTGCCTTCGCTACTACTGCCGGATTCCAGACCGTCTCTACTCTCCTGTGTTCAGCGTGTCTCCCCTCCGCTGCCTTCGCTACTACTGCCGGATTCCAGACCGCCTCTACTCTCCCGTGTTCAGCGTGCCTTCCCTCCGCTGCCTCCGCTACTACTGCCGGATACCAGACGCCTCTACTCTCCCGTGTTCATCATGTTTCCAGTTTTACTTACCACCGCTTCCTGAGTATTGCTCCGTTGATTCCCGCTTACCTTCCGTGCGCTGCACCAACCTGATTACCGCTTCCACCCTCCAGTGGACTCTCCTCCTGGCGGCGTTTAGCCGTTCAGGTATCCCTGCACGTCTCCTTGACAGCCTGCTCTCCTGAACCGCGGTATGCATACTTTCCATTGACTTTGCTATTGTATTGCATATCCGTCTGGACTGTGTTGTGTTCATCTCCGGAGTCTTCCATCTACTGAGACTATTGTTACTATTGACTTTGTTTCCTATTACCTGGATCTCTATAGTGACTTTGTATACTTCAGCAGCGCTTGTCAGTTATTATTGTATTGTGGTTATCATCGTAAGATCCAGTTCCGTGTGCCCCGTGTATCCTCAGTATTCCATTCATCTCCTCGTGCCCCTCCTCACATATATATAGCAGTGGTACAACTTGCTGTACGCAGACCACTGACTTCCCCGTTACCTACTTGCACCTGGAATCCATTCCTTTACTATAGACAGTGGTACAACTTGCTATACGCAGACCACTGACTTCCACTAACTCCTCTCTACTCCTGGACATTCCTCCTCACTATAGCAGAGGTACAACTTGCTGTACGCAGACCACTGACTCTCCTCACGTTTACTTGTCCATCTGGTTCCTCGTGTACATACATCTAAGTCATTACCAGTTGCTGCTAGTCATAGACTTTCCTTGAGCATTCTCTCACCATCTGCTGATTCTCCTGTTCCGTTGTCACCCTGCTACCAGAGGACCATAGTACCAGCTATATTACTCTGGTAAGAACATCATCTGGTGATATCCTGGGCAAAGACTCCTAGTGCCCGTGACAGTAAGATCAGGCCATGACAGACCCAGGAGCGGAACCTACAGCTAAAGAGATGCTGCAATATCTGGATACCCGTATTGAACAACAGGATGTTCGCCAACAACAATTGCTGCAATGTTGCCAGGCGTTAGCCTCCCAAAGAACGTCTGCGCAAAATATCACAGCTACTGTTGATGCTCCTGTGCCTTCCTCCGTTTCCCCAGTGCCATCCCAGGTGTCTACTGCTTCCACGCTACACCTGCCTACTCCTTCAAAATATGATGGAGACCCCAAAACATGCAGGGGTTTTCTAAATCAATGCTCAGTTCATTTTGAGCTTCAACCTCACAATTTCTCTACTCATCGTTCAAGAGTGGCCTATCTCATTTCCTTGTTTTCCGGACAAGCTCTCGCATGGGCTTCCCCTCTGTGGGAAAGAAATGATCCATTATTACAAGATAGTGCCAAATTTATTTCCACGTTTCGAAGTGTATTTGATGAACCTGGTCGTGTTATTTCCGCTGCATCCAGCATCCTCCGTCTACTTCAGGGTTCTCGTACTGTAGCCCAGTACGTCATTCAATTTCGGATATTAGCCTCTGAACTTCAGTGGAACACTGAAGCTTTAATTGCCGCCTTCTGGCAGGGGCTTTCTAATAAAATTAAAGATGCACTGACTACTCAAGAATTACCTACTTCTCTAGAAGATTTGATTTCTCTTTGCCATCGTGTAGACATGAGATTTCGTGAAAGAGAGTCTAAAAAAACAACTTCATTTAAAGCACCTCTTCGCTCAAGTTCTCAAGTTCGCCCAGTTTCATCTCCGGTGATACCTATGGAGATAGGTCGCTCCAAATTAACTTCAGAGGAGAGGGACCGAAGAGTAAAAAATAGACTTTGTATCTATTGTGCTGATTCTACTCATATGATCAATTCATGCCCTAAAAAATCGGGAAATTCCAGGCCCTAACCAGTTCTGGAGAGGTGAAGTTAGGGTCCCTGGAGTCCTCTCCATGTTCTACGAAATTAAAAGTTTGCGCTTTTGATGTTACGGTTTCCTTTGCTACCAAATCTTTCATGTCCCAAGCACTTATTGACTCTGGAGCTGCAGGAAATTTTATTTCTAAATCCCTCATGAATCAATGGTCCCTACCAGTGATTACTTTGAAAATACCTATTACTGTGACTGCTATCGATGGATCACGCATTATTAATGGTCTCATCACCCACAGTACGACTCCAGTAACCCTTCAAATTGGTGTATTACACCAGGAAGAAATTTCATTTTTAATTCTTCCTGTTACTACCAGTCCAATTGTATTAGGCCTTCCATGGCTTCAACGTCATTCTCCCCAGATTGACTGGCACACTCCTCAAGTTACGTCTTGGGGGCCTGAATGTCATCATCATTGCCTCTCTCAAGTCGTTCCTCTCAAAATACAGCAATCCTCCATTTCACCTTGTTCACCGGGACTTCCTCCTCAGTATGCTTCTTTTGCCGATGTATTTGATAAAATTCAGTCTGAACGTCTTCCTCCTCATCGTTCGTGGGATTGTCCGATTGATCTTCAACCTGGCAAGACTCCTCCCAGGGGTCGTGTGTATCCACTTTCATTACCTGAAACTCAAGCCACATCTGAGTACATCAAAGAGAATCTCCAGCGAGGATTTATTCGACCTTCTACCTCTCCCGCTGGAGCAGGGTTTTTCTTCGTAAAAAAGAAGGATGGGTCATTACGTCCTTGCATAGATTTCCGTGGACTTAACGCCATAACTATCAAAAATCGGTATCCCATTCCATTAATTACTGAGTTATTTGATCGTATCAAGGGAGCCCGGATCTTTACCAAGTTGGATCTTCGTGGTGCCTATTATTTAATTTGAATCAGGTCCGGTGACGAATGGAAGACAGCTTTCAACACCAGAGACGGGCATTATGAATATTTAGTAATGCCCTTCGGGTTATGTAACGCCCCCGCTGTTTTTCAGGGTTTCATTAATGAGATCTTCCGGGACTTGTTATATGTTTGTGTCGTCGTCTATCTGGACGACATATTAATCTTTTCTCAGGACCTGCCTTCTCATCATCAACATGTGGCAGAGATCCTTTCCAGACTCCGGAAAAATTCATTATTCTGCAAGTTAGAAAAATGTTCATTCGAGTTGCCCCAGATTCCATTTCTGGGATATATTGTCTCCGGAGTTGGTCTTCAGATGGATCCGGAAAAGCTGAATGCTGTATTACATTGGCCTCAGCCAACTACTCTTCGGGCAATTCAGCGTTTTTTAGGTTTTGCTAATTACTATAGACGCTTCATTCAAGATTTTTCCTCGATTGCATCTCCTATTGTGGCCCTAACTCGTAAAGGGGCCAATACTAAACAATGGTCCTCTGAGGCCCTTCAAGCCTTCCAGTTTCTCAAAGAGTCCTTCTCCTCCGCTCCTGTTCTTCGACAGCCTGATGTGACGCTTCCTTTCTTCCTAGAGGTAGATGCCTCTAATGTTGGCTTAGGAGCCATTCTCTCCCAAAGATCGGAGCAACAAAAATTCCATCCTTGTGCCTTTTACTTTCGGGGTCTTCTGCCTGCGGAGAAGAATTATACCATCGGGGACAAGGAGTTGCTGGCTATAAAAGTAGCATTAGAGGAATGGAGATATTTGTTGGAAGGAGCTCGTCATCCTGTGACAATTTTTACTGATCATAAAAATTTGTCATATTTACAGTCTGCTCAATGTTTGAATCCTCGTCAAGCAAGATGGTCTCTTTTCTTTTCTCGTTTTGAACTAATCATAACCTTCAAACCAGCTGCGAAAAATAAAAAAGCAGACGATCTATCTCAAGCTTTTGTGACGTCCTCAGACGTTGAAGATGGTCCTAACCACTCTATATTAGACCCAAATGTGTTTCTCTGGCTGCTTCTTCCACTAAGGTGCTACCATTTGGGAGAACCCTCGTGCCTCCTGCTCTTAGGAAGAAAATCCTTTCGTGGTTTCACTCTTCTCGTTTTTCTGGACATTCTGGTGAATGCAAGACTTTTGAAATTCTTTCTCGAAGTTACTGGTGGCCTTCTATGAGGAGAGATGTCAAAGATTTTGTGGCTGCTTGTGAATTGTGTTCCCAGTTTAAGACTCCCCGCAGAACTCCAGCAGGTTTGCTTCAACCACTACCCATTCCTTCCAAGCCGTGGACCCATATTAGTATGGACTTTGTTACTGATCTCCCTCCTAGTAAAAAGTGCAATACTATTTGGGTAGTGGTGGATAGATTTTCGAAGATGGCACATTTCGTTCCTTTGACCGGTTTACCTTCTTCATCTACTCTGGCTGATTATTTCATCAAAGAAATCTTCCGTATTCATGGATGTCCTTCCGAGATTGTTTCAGATAGAGGAGTGCAATTCGTTTCCAGATTTTGGCGGGCCCTCTGTAAGACCTTGGGTATCCGATTATCACTCTCATCCTCCTACCATCCTCAATCAAACGGACAAACCGAAAGGGTCAATCAAGATCTTGAGACTTTTATAAGGATGTTCTCGTCAGCCAACCAAGACAACTGGGTAGATTTGCTTCCATGGGCTGAATTCGCTCATAACAACATGTATCATGAATCATCTTCTAAAACGCCATTCTTTGTGGTTTACGGTCACCATCCGTCTTTTCCGGAATTTCCTGCCCTCCCTCCCACCCAAGTTCCTGCTGTAGAGACTGTTTGTCAGACCTTCAAAAATATTTGGTCTCAGGTCAGAACCTGTTTAAAGAAGACATCTGCCAGATATAAGTCTTTTGCAGATAAAAAGAGACGGGCTATTCCACCACTTAAAATCGGAGATCGTGTATGGTTATCAACCAAAAATATTCGTTTGAAGGCCCCATCTATGAAGTTCGCTCCTCGTTTTATTGGTCCATATAGGATCATTCAAGTGATAAATCCAGTTTGTTTCAAACTTCTACTACCTAAGAACCTTTGTATTTCCAATGCCTTCCATGTGTCTTTGCTCAAACCTCTTATCATCAACCGTTTCTCGGTCCCTCCTTCAGCACCTCGGCCAGTTCAAGCTCATCAAGAGGAGGACTTTGAGATTACTCACATATTGGATGCAAAAATTTCGCTAGGAGTGCTTCGTTTCCTTGTTCATTGGAAGAGCTTTGGTCCTGAAGAGCGTTTATGGATTAAAGCAGAAGATCTCAACGCTCCAGCTCTTCTTAAGAAGTTTTATTCCAAGTTTCCGGACAAACCCGGTTCCATGTGTTCTGTGTCCACCTTTAAAAATGGGGGTACTGTCACTCACCGGACTGTAAGTGCCATTTCTCCTGTGTTCAGGAACCGTGGCCGTCCGCCATCCTGAGGGTCTGCGCATGTGCAGCCCTTATGAAACCTTCAGTACCTGTTGCTTTTAATTGATTGGATGATCAGGCAACCCTCCCTATTTAAACCACCTGTGATCATTACCTAGTTGCCTGATCTTGGAGTCTCATTCCCCATGAGCCTCTGAAGGTGTTCCTGTGTTTCCTCGTGCATTCAGCTCCAGCTGATTCCTGTCTACTTCTATTGTGGTTTCCAGACCACTTCAACTCTCCTGTGTTCATCGTGTCTGCACTCAGCTGATTCCTATCTGCAACTGCTGCCAGATTCCAGTCCGCCTCAACTCTCCTGTGTTCATCCTGTCAGCTCTCCACTGATTTCTATCTGCTACTGCTGCCGGATACCAGACCGTCTCTACTCTCCTGTGTTCAGCGTGTCTCCCCTCCTCTGCCTTCGCTACTACTGCCGGATTCCAGACCGTCTCTACTCTCCTGTGTTCAGCGTGTCTCCCCTCCGCTGCTTTCGCTACTACTGACGGATTCCAGACCGCCTCTACTCTCCCGTGTTCAGCGTGCCTTCCCTCCGCTGCCTCCGTTACTACTGCCGGGTTCCAGACCATCTCAACTCTCCTGTGTTCATCGTGTCAGCTCTCCACTGATTTCTATCTGCTACTGCTGCCGGATTCCAGACCATCTCTACTCTCCTGTGTTCAGCGTGTCTCCCCTCCGCTGCCTTCGCTAATACTGCCGGATTCCAGACCGTCTCTACTCTCCTGTGTTCAGCGTGTCTCCCCTCCGCTGCCTTCACTACTACTGCCGGATTCCAGACCGCCTCTACTCTCCCGTGTTCAGCGTGCCTTCCCTCCGCTACTACTGCCGGATACCAGACGCCTCTACTCTCACGTGTTCATCATGTTTCCAGTTTTAGTTACTACTGCTTCCTGAGTATTGCTCCGTTAATTCCCGCTTACCTTCCGTGCGCTGCACCAACCTGATTACCGCTTCCATCCTTCAGTGGACTCTCCTCCTGCCGGCGTTTAGCCGTTCAGGTATCCCTGCACGTCTCCTTGACAGCCTGCTCTCCTGAACCGCGGTATGCATACTTTCCATTGACTTTGCTATTGTATTGCATATCTGTCTGGACTGTGTTGTGTTCATCTCCGGAGTCTTCCATCTACTGAGACTATTGTTACTATTGACTTTGTTTCCTATTACCTGGATCTCTATAGTGACTTTGTATACTTCAGCATCGCTTGTCAGTTATTATTGTATTGTGGTTATCATCGTGGGATCAATTTCCGTGTGCCCCGTGTATCCTCAGTATTCCATTCATCTCGTCGTGCCCCTCCTCATATATAGCAGTGGTACAACTTGCTGAACGCAGACCACTGACTCCTGTTTCCCATTGGCACCAGTTTCAAGTATCCTCTCACATAAGCAGTGGTACAACTTGCTGTACGCAGACCACTGACTTCCCCGTTACCTACTTGCACCTGGAATTCATTCCTTCACTATAGACAGTGGTACAATTTGCTATACGCAGACCACTGACTTCCACTACCTCCTCTCTACTCTTGGACATTCCTCCTCACTATAGCAGTGGTACAACTTGCTGTACGCAGACCACTGACTCTCCTCACGTTTACTTGTCCATCTGGTTTCTCGTGTACATACATCTAAGTCATTACCAGTTGCTGCTAGTCATAGACTTTCCTTGAGCATTCTCTCACCATCTGCTGATTCTCCTGTTCCGTTGTCACCCTGCTACCAGAGGACCATAGTACCAGCTATATTACTCTGGTAAGAACATCATCTGGTGATATCCTGGGCAAAGACCCCTAGTGCCCGTGACACTCTGATACTTCTGGTGCTTGTTGGAGGAATTGCGGTTTTTCCTTCAGGTATCGTTGAGTTGCCCTAAACTCTAGCTATTTTGGAAAAAAGTAATATCTCTAGCTACAAATTTCATTGGTTTGGAGATCCCACATGACCCCAAGTATATCCTGCTCCCTTTACCTATCCCAGACATTCCCAAACACTCCCTTAAACAACTTTGACACATTATTAATGTTGTCATATGACAAATATCAGCATCATGGGAAAAATCCTATCACCTAACATCATCTCGGTCTGCAAGTGAGTATGGTATGCTTATCAAATGGAACTCATAAAAGGTATTCTGACGATCTTCTCTGTTTCTTTCCATAATATTTCGGTTTCTTGGACCTCCTTGCATGGTCCACCTCTGATTACTCCCTAATCCAGTATTTGGTTACTGTCTTGTTTGGATCCGATCTGTCATACTTACTTACTAGCAATTTCTCCCTTAGCCCTCACCTGTGAGGAATTAACCCCCTTCCTTTTATTCTGTCCCCCCAGCCCTCCTCTGTCTCCTCTCCCCTTGTTTCTTTGAAAGCTTTGTATCCACAGTCTCTGTTTACAAACTTTGATTTTGGTTACAGGCCAATTAGAGATATAAATAATTGATTATGCAATTCGATCGCTGGTTCTAAAGCACAAAAACTATTTATTAGGATGTGAGGGGTTCACACACTTAAAAGAAACAGATTTTATAATGTCACTGGGATACTCTGCCTTCCAATGTTTAGAGCAGTACATTGTATTCACTTGAGATAGGCTTAGAAATTATATTATTGCCAACATCAGTTTAAGGTACACAGGACACACAAGGACAATGATTAGTGTTGCAATGTTGATTTTAGGATAAGAACTAGTGACTTTAGTACAGACATGGACAACTAGAATTGTGTACTAACCAAATGCAATGCTGAATGTAGAATAGTGTGAAGCAATAGGGTGTTTAACATCCCATGTTGGTGATGTTGAATCTGGAAAAAGACTCAGTAAATTAATATTGGTACAGCTTAAGTATATATAATGTCTAAGTTAGTATAGCCTTGGTATTTGATTGTTTTTGAGTAAATACCAAATTCAATGGTAGAGCAATGCTCATTGTCCAAAGTCATCTTTGATGAATGGAAGCCTTGTCATTAGCAATTCCTATGTATATCTTATTGCAAAAACTATGTGATGTTAAATATTTTTGTGTCAAAAAGGACAAAAGTATTCTAGGAGTGATATCTTTATTAGCTAACCAAAACAAAGATTATATTTGCTAGCTTTCAGAGCACAGAGGCCCCTTCATCAGGCTAGTTTACAAATTAATGACTGAGAAAAAGGCACAACATTTAAGAGGTGTTACATCAAGAAATTTGTACAGGAGAGGGAATACATCATTAAGATAAGCTAAAGTAATAAAACAAAGGTTTAGGTTAGGGATGGAAGAGTGAAAGTCCTATGAGATCAGAGATCTGTAGTCACTTTGCTGTGGGGTGTGAAGTGTGTCCATGTAGTGGGTCATAAATCCAGAAGTTAGACTGAGCCCTTGAGTTAATTACTGAAATGTTCTTATCAGTATGCATTCCCATCTTTTTCTCTCCCTGTAATTTCTTGATGTAACAGCTCTTAAATGTTGTGTCTTTTCCTCCGTCATTCATTTGTAAACTTGCATGATGAAGGGGCCTCTGTGCTCTTGATAGCTTTATTTGTATACTGAAATTTAAAGTTAATCTAGAACATGCGCTACCCCAACTATAAATCTGTCTCCACATTTTAAATTTGTCTCCCCCTCCAATTCAATAAGGTTTTGCCCAAGTGAAAAGTTACTAATTTGTTTTGGTTTACTTTCCTTAATGAATCAGGCCCTAGAAGTCTATATGTTCATATTCTGCCCAGAATTTTTTACTGTGTTAAAAATATTTGTTAATTTTGATTGCCAATAAAAAAAAATTATGTTACCAAGTTGACACATACATATACAGTACATCATACACAGATACAAACCTTACATGTGCCCAGGAACCATATCTCTATCAGATTTCATTTGAAGTAGTTGCAAGCATCTGTGATAGGCACACAACCAAAGCTCCTTTCCATATTCCATTCCATGAAAGTAGGAGACATGATAATGATAAGAAGTTTCTTATTTTATGGCTTTTTAGCAGATCGATGGGAAGGACTATATCAGGTGTTACTGATGTCATCAAGTGCCGTGAAAGTTATCAAGAAGCTGACATGGATGCACGCCCCTCACTGTAAGAAGTTAACCCTTCCTAAACCAGCGGCTCAACTAGCTTAGATCCTGCCAGAAAGCCATTACCGGATACTAGAAAACCAGATAGAAAACATATATATAGTGGGCACCTTCAAATTATTTTTAGGGGAGAATGATAAAACAAGGTGTGTTACTAAAATCTGCCCAGTAACAAGAAAGGTATATAAGACTGTTTAAAGTCATTGCTTGATGTTCAGATTCTTGATAGAAAGCTGTATGCTTAAATGCTTGAATAAAGGGGCTAATATGTGGATCTTTGGCTTATGATTTTAGCTTCATGCTGTTTGCTAAAATCCTATTTATAACAACATTTTTAAGGGTATTAATTAATTGTACAGGCATAAACTTGAATTTGGTGCATAACTTCTTAAATTCCAGATTTGAATAAATGTTTTGTGATTTATTTGCTTTAAGTATTTTGGCTTGCAGTTTGTTTTTGCATAGTGAGAAATAAATTGTATTTGTTCTAAGAGCATTGCTGGAAAGATGGTGTCCATTTGTGTTTTCCCTTTGACCATTATAATTGCTTTATTAGAAAATTAAATTGCTTCCACATCCAACATTTGGTGCTGCCTTCTTACTCTAATAATCACATTTTTCCATTTACTGTACATGCAAAATATACACTTTTATTTGAAGTAATTGGGTAACTCACCAGTCAAATTTCCATTGCATTTCAATTGTGTTGGCTGTTTATAATCTCATTGAATGAGTACAATGGCCATGTATTTGTGTGGCTAAATTGCACATATATCTATTCAGGCCAATGTGTCTTAGGCTGTGTACACACTGGAGCATTTTTGACCAATAATCCAGAAAATCAGCCGATATACGACCGTTCAGTCGGAAGTCGGGTTAATGTTTATAGTGACACGATGGTCGAAAGTCATTCCAAAGTATCGATTGTCAGCTCATTTGGCTGGTTGTACTGTTTAATATTTTCCGACCAATCACCTAACGATCATGTAGTGTATATGCAGTCATGCTCACGATCCCCATAGAGTTTACATAGTCTAGCTCTTTTCAGCCGATTCTAGCAATGAGTGTCCCGGTGAATAGATGTAGAGAGTGCTGTAGAAGGAATGATTAATTTCGTTGTTCTGTGGCAGAATTTTTCGTCACAGTAGCTAATAAAATTCACTAGCACATGTGTATAGCTATAACAAGGCGTTTTAATCAGTGTGACAATTTGACTAGAAATAATGAATGAATATTGTGTTGTCATTCTCTGCAGAATACAGGACCAGATGAAGAACACAGATCTGAAGGTAAATCGTGTCAGTGTGTAAGCAAGAATAGCCAGACTGATCGGACCATCAGTCGGTTGAGCTAAAAGTATATTTTTGTACTATAGTTTTGCTCTTCAGATACAAATAAGCAACATAGCTTGAATTCTTTCTACAGTATGCCACTCAATGTACAGGTAATAGGAATGGGCAAATCTTTTAAATCTACAATTGCCCATAAAATTTGATTTTATGTCAAACAATACTGTCTAATTAAAGGAAAATGTCACCTAAAATGCAGTTTTGCTATTAACACCACTAGCAGCAACTGGGGTAGAAGGCACTAAAGTGTAGTTATTATGCATTATTACCCCCAGAATGCATAAACCCCAATATATTAATTTGCTTACTAAAAATCTAGGTATGATCATAAACTAATAAAATGTGCTTATTTTATTCAGTATGTGGAGAGTCATCTATAAATAGATAATATGTCTTATTACAAATAATTTTTCATCTGAAAATTTCCGAATTACACTGCAATCAAATACCAAGCAAGTGCTTAATGTAATAATAAAAATAAACTTTATTTTCGTGCCATATATACTGTATATGTGTATGGAAAATCTATCTAATAATAATGTAATAATAAAAAGTCCCCACAGCTCCTATTTAATGCAGATGCCTATAAAAAAATGTAACTCTACATTGTAATCATTGTAGCCCTGACAAATATATTTCTTGTATAGGTTTAATGATATTTAGATTGATGTGGAGAGAACTGGCACAGACATTTAAACTAAAAAAGACAGCATAATACTAAATGCTAAACATCTAATTTCAAAACTGATCTACTTAATGCCTTAAATTCCTCTGTAGCATTGCAAGTATACACTATATCTAGGGTATTGGACTCTAAATTAAACTGAGGCTGGATACACACTACAGTGTTTTCAGACAATTACCATTCACCTGATAAATGACCACTCGTCCCAATATTGCATAAGTGTGTTCACTTAGACAATGAACGATTGTCGTTCCAAAGCAACCGACCATTGTTTGATTTGATTGTTCAAGAGAACTATAAATCTCGTTGAGCTATGGAACGACATACTTTCAATCCTGCAGTGTGTATGCACTCACAATCAGGATCTCCATAGAATTTACAGAGTCATGAACTTTTCAGTCGACGGTTATGACAGTTGAAGAGCACAGATCTGAGGGTAAATGTTTTAAAACATGTATAGTGTGTACGTATGAATCAGCATGCTGATCGGGACTTTTTTTTTTTTTCAGTCTCTAGTAAAATCGGTGTAGATAACACATTGATCAGAAAATTCTGTAGTTTAGACCCATGAAAAAAGAAAATAGGATCTGCGCTCAACTCCAATAAAGCAAGAGCTGCAATTACTCAGGAATCCCTTCCTGTATATCATACAAACAATAAAACCAGTGTATTGCGCTCAATTTACTATATACCCAACTAATGCTAAGACAAATATAATAAATT
Source organism: Mixophyes fleayi (assembly GCF_038048845.1). Classification (NCBI taxonomy): domain Eukaryota; kingdom Metazoa; phylum Chordata; class Amphibia; order Anura; family Limnodynastidae; genus Mixophyes; species Mixophyes fleayi. The sequence continues at coordinate 58,039,592 of NC_134411.1, read as the reverse complement.
GATAATGAAATATTCTTGTTAAGTATATAGGCAACTGAGCGCAATACACTGGTTTTATTGTTTGTAGTTTATACCCAGTCTGACATGAATATTTAAACCCATTAATGTATTCATATCGAAACACTGTTGTTAATTTACAACAGAGACTGAACCTTCAACTTCTGAAAATAGTCACTAAAGATTTGTCAGTGCAACATGAAAATAGTTGAGCTGCCAATCTTAAGTGAAATAATCTGGAAATTTAATAACCTGTAAATTGTTTTCATCCACACCCAACTTTCCCCAGAAATAGAAACACTGGATAATACATTTTTCATTAGTAATTGTCAGAGGGAGGTTGACTTGATAGGAGCTCAGTTCTTTGGTCTATGGCTGTGTTTTGTGCAGTCTCTACATGACTCAGTTTTACATTCCCCTCAGACTTCGTGGCTTGCGTGTGCTCTGTATGTGCTGGTTTCATTCTGTGGTCCCAGTTGTCAGTTTCTGTGAAAGATGTCAAGATATAGTTGTTAGCAACTGTGAAAATCAGTACTGCATTAAGGCACACTTCCAGATCCTGTGTTCGAATATTTGAAACGGTAGATTTTCTATAAATGCAGTAAAAAACTTTGTATTAACCAAACACAGACATATAACAAAGCATTATGCTAAATAGTGTGGCAATAGCCCAAGTCCACAAACCATCAGTTCAAATATGACCCTGACAAAAGAGAACTTAGTGGAGACAATATGATAATGAACTTTTTTTTGTGGAGACTAATATAATTAAGATGAGGGCATTGTTTGAGGTTCCCATGCATCACTGTTTCCACAGGACAGTCCCCCCCTAATGCTTTTGCATGTAGCATACAAGTACTTACATTTATACTGCAATTTAGATTTGAGATCAGGTGCTCCCCCTTCCCATCTCTAAGTCTGTCTGCCCAAAAATTTTAACTCACATTGCTTGTTTTCCCCTAATAAGGTGGTTCATGTTTTTAATCTTCAAAGTTATGGAAGTCATAAGTTTGCTGTGCTTTCCAATGAAAGATATCTCAGTAGCGGATAATAAAAAAAACGTGTTCCCTTCCTTCCGTGCCTACTCTTCAATTTTTACCCTTATCCTCTTGAACAATTTGCAGTAAAAATATGAATATATAACTGGATGATTAAGCAAAATAAAGAACAATATGTGGAATCGGGGCCTATTTGTTCTCACGAACATAGACACTGTGGTACATGAGGAGCAGACTTTATTCCACATGCCATCCTCATGATTTATTTATAAGGCACCACTGATTCTGCAGAACCAGATAGTTGGCATACAAATACATTATTACAACATAACAAATGTATGAATAAACATAAGTATAATCACAAATACAATTAGGCATAATAGCAACATGTGGACATGTGGTACAAGCCCAAGTATGAGTAGTGCCCGAGCTCTTCCAGACAGCACAAAAACAAGTATGAATTCCATGTTTATGAGTAAACAATCAACATAGTGATCACACAAATAGTTCAGTGTAGGACATCACAGCAACAAACAAGGTAGATGGACAGGCATGAAACATAGGTTAGAGAGGACCCTGCCCATGAAAGCATATATTTTAGAAGGAGGGAGAAGTAAAAGACAATAGGAGCAAATGGGACACAAGTGAGTGTGGTGGGTGGATGGAGTGGAAATTAGGGTCTGGGTGGATAGGTTAGGCAAGCTTGAAAAGATGGGCTTTTAAAGTATTTTAGGTTGGGGAAGAGTCTGGTGGGGTGAGATAAGAAGTTCCAGAGGTGAGGAGCAGTGCAAGAGAAGTCATGGAGATGGGAGTGAGAAGAGGTTATAAGAGGGGATGAGAGATTTAGCTTTGAGGTGGAGTGGATCAGCTGGTGTGCATCTCGTGACAAGATCAGATATGTAAAGAGGGGAAGGGATAGTTAGGTGAGGATTGGAGTTACAAGAAGAATAGTCTAGAGTGGATTGTAGAGGGGGAAAAGTGGATGAAGGAAAAATCAGTGAGGAAGAGGTTATAGTAATCAAAACGGGATAATGAGAGGGTGGTTCAAGGTTTTGGTAATTTTATGAGTGTGGAAGAGGTGTATATTGGCAATATTGCGGAGGAGGAGGCAACTGGACTTGGAGTGGGATTGGATGTGAGGAGAGAAGCTGAGGGAGGAGTCAATGATAACACCAAATCAGCGGTCATCGGGAGAAGAGGAGAGCATGAAGTTGCCAATCGTGAAGGAGATATGGGGAGAGGTAGTGATATTAGTTGGGGGAAAGTTAATGAGCTCAGATTTGGACAAGTTTCATGATGGCATTGGGTCATTGTGAAGGGGGTGGTGTGGGCGCGCACACGTACAGGGACCAACTGCATATGCGCAGGTCGTGCATGCACAGTACATACAGTGCACACGCCGAGATCGGTGCGTGCATGGACACACTGTAACTGCGCATTTGCTGTCACATGAAGGAACCCCACTGTGTGTACCAACTCAATTCGGTACGCACACAGTGGGGAGAGACACAAGGGGTGATGACATCATCACCTCTGGCCCACACACAGCATCCACGTGCGTGTGGTGAATCATCACACACACAGCCGCTGGGGTGGCTGGGACTCCCCCTCGTTCTCTGCTGCCTGCCTGCCTGCCCCTGGACAATGAGCATACACTACACTACAGAAAACATACATTACATTACAGAAAATATGCACTACACTACAGAAAGAGAAAGACACAGTATACTACAGAAAAGGACTCAATACTACAGGAACGTTCCTTACATTGCAGACAAAGAATTGGATCAAGGATACAAGGATTTGATAAGTATCATTGATAATAATATATATCTATAAAGCTATATGTGTTTGTACTGTTGATTTAACTATGTATATACATATAACTGTGTGGCTATTGTTTGATATCTGTGAAATCAATTAAGTTAAATCCATATTATAAATACTAATTCTTATTAAAGATACATATGTAAAGAAAATAGTGCAAGGATAGTGTAAGGAATAAAGGTGGTGAACCTAGGGTTAATTTTATATTGATGTACTACCTTATGTTGAAATATTTTATCATATATGTGTGAACTGTGAATGCAGGGTTTTCTGTGTTAACAGTAAAATACTTTAATTTGAATAATAATAAATGGTAATATATCTTTAAGTGATAGTATTACTGCTTAGATGGCGTAATGTCTGTGTGAGTACTTTTATGTTTCTGCACCACGGGAGGTTTCTGTCTTCCTTGAGCTTGCCTTCTGTGGCCCAGAAGTTAATTGACAGCATTCCAGGGCGAATTGCATAGGTCTTCAAAAAGAAGGGACAACGCTGCAAATATTGATTCTTTACATAAACTTAATGTAATTGTCAATAAAAGCCTTTAACACATATGAAATACATATGAAGCAGCAAACTTTGTGAAAACCAATACTTGTGTCATTCTCAAAACCTTTTGCCATGACTGTATCTTCGGCAATATGTATAGTGTGGGGATTTTTCCAAAGAAAATCTACGTCCGTTTTAGTAATGGTTCCTTGACTGTGGGATTCTTGAATTAGTTTTTGATATTGTTTAAGAAAATTGGCCGTAGGGTTGATGATTAATCTTCTGTAGCAATTAGTGTCCTTTATTTGTCTGTAGACTTCTTTTAGATATTTTTTTTGTAGACCAAAGACTATATTCCCTCCTTTGTCGGAGGGTTTTATAACAATGGTTTCCTTACTCTGAATTTCTTTAAGCGCATGATTTTCCTGGATAGTTAATTATGAATGTGGTCATAATGTTTTCAAGGGTATCTAATTCTTTTGATACCATGTCCATGTACGTTTTAATTTGTGGACATATAGCAGCGCTTGGAAAGAAAGTTGACTTTTTCTTTATTTTGGATGATCTTAAATCTGACTGAGTGGCACTTTACGGATTGATACTTTCGGATTGGAGTTCCTCCAATGTTTTCAGTGCTTCAATTTCTTCTTTGTTTAGAAATTAATTCCAACATTGGTGATTTTTTTAAATATCTAAACAGAAGTAGTGTGTATAAGTGTAAATCTTATTCTATTACAAAACAATCTAATTTTTGTGATGGCGAAAAGGATAAACCTCTGGAAATTATGTGTCTGAGTGTCAGAGATTGAAATGAAACACGCTTACACACAATTATTTAATGTGGACTGAACTACAATCAATTTAACATCATATAATAAAAGAGTATCTCAACTCAACATATTATTGCTATAATACAAACTGTCAGAGTCTGCAATCTATGTCTATAAGGAAAGTGAGTAGAGACGTACTTGAAGTTCTCTACATCTCCTCATTAGTGAGGAGATGTAGAGAACTTCAAGTACGTCTCTACTCACTTTCATTGAATACAGATTGAGCTATAGCTAACTGGCAAGTTATACAACATGGAGTTAAAATTAAAGACTTTTATTATTATACAACTTTCTATAGCTCATTATCGACTCTAAAGCTAGGTACACACTACAGAATTTTCCAACAACTTTTTATGTCGATTGATTTTACATGCATTCGATGTTCAGATCGCTCGGTTCATGGACTGCATACACACTAGCCTTGTTTAGGACGATAAAGGGAAGAGCGGACGTCCCTTTAGTGACTTTTTACAGCCATGTTGTCGTGAGCAATGACTGTAATTTTGTACTCACTGTTGTGGATCGTTCGGAAGTTTATACACACTACACAACGGAAACGAGATTGGAACGAAAATATTAAACGGTACGACCAACCAAATGAGGCGACAATCGTCCATATGGCCAGACTTTCGACCATCGTGTCACTACACACACTGACCCGACTTTTGAACGAGCGGTCGTATGTTGGCTGATTAAGCCGATTATTGGACGAAAACCGTGTAGTGTGTACCCAGCTTAACAAATGATCAGTGCAGAAACCCTAGACATGGAGAATGTTCTTACATCATTATCATATGCAGATTGATTTATGGCTAAATACTGTAAGATAAAAAGCCATAAAATCCCAACACACTGTTGAAATACAACTATATCATTAGTCTCTCTCTCTGTGCAGCATTTACTTAGTAAGATAACACAGCCTACAATTCTATTCACTGAACAAAACCAGAGTGAACTACTTGCACTACTTGAGCTGGAAATTAAGGCTCACGCCGGACCAGAGTCGATATCAACAGTCTAATTACAAGGGTCTGTGACCAGACCACTAGGGTATTTCTCTAGACTTCTCTCTCCTGTAGAAAGAGGTTTTGATGAATGTGCAAAACAACTGGCTTTAATAAATTATGCTGTTAAAGTGACAGAACATATTGTGGGTTTTAGACCCCTCATTATACAAACCTCACACTCTCCATTAACCCTTCTACTCCAGGACATGCTGCTTGGTGTCTCTCAACAGAGGTTTTGGAGATGAATAATGGAATTGAGTGGGCGCAATCTCAAAGTAAGTCACAAAGCCAAATATATAGTGTCTCAACTGCTAAACACAGCAGGGACGGAACACGACTGTGGACAAATGCCACATGTTGAAACAATGCCTTTGTTTAGATAAATAACACATCCAGATGATCGAGTAATTTTTGTTGATGGGTCTTGGTCTCACATGGATGGGAAATATGTGACTGGTTATGCAGTCTTGGATAAGACCACAGGGCTTCAAAGTCTTGTTAAATTACCTGGTCACATGTCGGAAAATAGTGCAGAATTGGAGGCAGTAAAGGAAGCCTTACTACTTCAACCTTCAGGAGCATGTACTATATATATAGCGACAGCTCATATGCAGTGCGGTCCCTGACATTACACTTGAATACCTGCAACAGACAGCCAGGATAAACTGCTGGCTCTCGTTTCAGTGCTCAAAGAGTTATGAGAAAGGGGAATGATGCATCCTGAAGAGGCTGTGATCATTAAAGTTCCTGCACACCTGAAAGGGAATGATTCCCTTGTCATGGGTAATAACTCTGCAGATGAAGCGCCCAAATTGGCTGCGGTATCTGGATTTTCTGAGACCCAGATTACAAAGAAGTATCATCTTTTAAAGTGACGACACATAACAAGACTCTGGAAGAAGGCCCAGTGTTGTTTGAAGGGGTACAGAAAAAGGATCCTCTTCTGATACCCCACATTACCACACCACAAGGTTATTGTGCAATTAAACAGGGCATTCTGTGCCACACGAACAATGAGGGTTCAGAACCCCTGCCAGTTGATCCTGCACATTTTCAGGTAGAGCTGACAAGACTCAACTATCAGCTCCTCGGACACCCTGGCCGAGATAAACTCATGTCCCTCTTAAAAGACATTATACTGGTCAGGTATGTCAAAGACAGGGGAAATTGTCACACAACATTGTCTTGTGTGTGCACAAGTGAACCCCAGGCGGTAAATGTATAAAGCTCTGATTTTGAAAATCCAGAGATTTTCTCGGGAGAGTTGAAACTCGCTGATGTATGAACCTGAGATTTCACATAAAATCACCAGAGATGTGTTTCTGTCAAAATCGTTATTTCAAAAATCGAGAGAGATCAAAGTCTCGGCTGTTTGCTACTCTAGCTACACAAATCTCAAATATATGAAGCAGCGATTAAGCAAACTCTCCTGAGTTTGCTTTAAAAATTGCTAGATACAACATGGTACATCCTAACTGCGTGATTAGTAAACACATCATTTACACTGCCTTGCCTGTACAGCAGAGGCTGTGAAAAGTTTAAAAATAGATAAATGTTTAAAAAAAAAATGCGTGGAGACCCCCCATCTGAGCATTATTAACCCTAGTGCTACCAGCCTACTGCCGGTTATGGAAGAATCGGGAACAAATTTGCGTGGTGTCACCCCCCCCCCCCCCCCCCCCCCCGATTTTCACATAACCAGCTCTGGTGGTTGGCACTATAGCAGGGAGACAGGCGGCAGGGGTCTCCCTGCCATAATGACAAACCAACCCCAGGCTGTTCAGCGCTGGGCTGAATTCGCTAGGGAGTGGGCTCCCCCCAAAAAAATGTGCGGGCCCACCCGCTAGGGATAACCAGCCAGTGATGAAAGCCCAAGGGCTCTTCCTACACCCTGGGCGGTGGGTGTAGGGTAATATAAGTGATTATAAAGTAAAAAAAAAAACAACAGATTTTGTTTTTGGAACTACAAGTCCCAGCCATGCCAGGGTGCCATAAACAGTCTGGGCATGCTGATGCTTCTATAACTACACTTGGAGAACCACAAGTGCCATCATGGCCTGACACCCATGGCTGGCTGAGACCTGTAGTTCCACAAAAATAAGTTAAAAAACCACAACACCCACATTAAAACCACATACTTTAAATAAAAATAAAAAAACAGTAAAAACATAGCACAAATTTAAATAACAATAATAAATAAATGTAATAACAATAATAAAACCCAAAATACTCACCAATCTGAATTCTTTCTTTTGTCAGCAGCTTTTAATCCAAATATGTTTTAAAATCATGTCCTTAAATATTTATAGATCCAAATGTCCATGCTTGATACCATGTCCATAAATAATTTTATATCCAAATGTCCATGCTTGAAACCATGTCCATAAATAATTGTATATCCAAATGTCCATGCTTGAAACTATGTCCATAAATAATTGTATATCCAAATGTCCATGCTTGAAATCATGTCCATAAATAATTGTAGAGCCAAATGTCCATGGGATCACCCCATTTGAGCTCATGACTGGTCGCAAAACGTCACTTTGCTTCCACAGTGAACCACAGATGTCAAATCCTATCAAAGAGGCGATTGCCAGAGATGTATTCTTACAACAGGTGCAACATAACTTGAAAGAACTTGTGCCATAGACAGCCATTCAGCTGAACAAACCCTATCTAAAGGGGGAGACTACCGTGCCTACAGTGAATAGTCTGGTATTGGTCAAGACCTTCCGAAAGGCTGGTCCTTAGGATGCAAACTGGGAGGGACCACATCAGGTCCTTGAAATCCTGGGTGATACAATGCTAAATATGACCGCAAAGAAAGACTCTCGGAGAAGGCGTAAATTTCTCTGGGTCCACGTAACCAAGTTAAAAACATGCAAGCCACCTTAGCTCAGTACAGCGTTTCTGTGCTCATTGAGATGGGTAGATTAAGAAATCATAACAATTCCAAATAATATTAATATACACAAAAAGGTTTTTACTGAACGATATGAGCCATAATATAAGGAAAGCAAAATCCTAAAGCCCTATCCTAAATACATCTCATACCATAAATGCAACTAACTGCGCTCAAAGAGGGACACTTCTCTAAGAAGTATATTGCAGTCTTACTTACACTCTAGGTGTTGATATAGTTGAGGAAATGGAAAGAACACCAGTGACCCCAGAGAAGCGATTAGGTACCCATTCAGATACTCATGTGAGGCTTCAGAAAATTCAGCTTGGTTTTGGTTCAGAACTCAAGAATTGGCTGCTCGACTTAAGGAACAAAGAAGACATACTGCAGAAACTCAAGTACTCGAGGAATCAAGCTACAATCAAGTTGGAGCATGATGCCACCAAAAATAACTGAAGTTGTGCATGATTTCTAGGAAGATGCCAAAGTATCTTAGTGGGAAAGCATATTTGCTTACAGTCTGAAAGCAACATACCGTATATACTCGTGTATAAGCCGAGTTTTGCAGCATATTTTTCTATGCTGAAAAAGCCCCCCTCGGCTTATACACGGGTGAACTTACCTGGTCTCCGGTCCCTTGGCTCATAACTTCCGCAGTTGAACGCATGTGCGTTCCAAATGCCGAACTTCCTGTCACTGACAGGAAGTTCGGCATTTGGAACGCACATGCATTCCACTGCGGGCGTAAGTGACCTGGTTAGGTGGTGTGGAGCATGTTTTCTGGATGATACCTGAATGTAATTGGGGGGACAGTGCTGTTATAACAAATCTCTCCTGTTTCATCAAGCTCTTTCCCTCGTCACACACAGCGTTGCCCCATAGAGCCCATGCATGTTGAATCGGGCCTGCATGAGTCTTCATCACTGGTATGTTGTCCGTTTACAGCTACTGTTGTCTTTTCTGAGCTCTGCTACTGTGCTTCATGGGATTACAGAGATTTTACCCTGAGACTGCTGTTCTCTATCAGATGCTGTTTTCCCTTTAGCAGATTGTTTATTTGCATTTAATGTAGTGATGCTAATGTCAGTGTATTATTTGTAAGTAATTAGGAAACAGCTTTAGAGGTTTTTTTTTATTATGTCCTATTCCAGAGTTTTTTGTGTTGATCAGTGGTTAGAATCCCCCAATACATCAGTTTTGATGTCTTGATGTAAGAAAATTAAAAGGTAAAAAAAAAGCCAAAGGGCCTCATAAAAGCCTCATACACAAACCAATTAATTTAAACAGAGGAAATTAAAATATTTGACACTTAAAATAAATGCAACCTTGGTGTTCATCAATGTCAGCAGTTATATAGAACATAAGCGAGGATGAAACCAAAGGATGAATGTTTAAAGTGGACGAGGTTTGACCATGCCCAGTGGTGATGATATCACTTGTGAAAGTCACGCACATTAATGCAAATGTGGGGCTAGACCATGATCTTTGAACAACAAATAGCTGGAAGTAACTGCACCTGCATCTTTTTCTAGCTAGACCCTGGTTACTGACAGAAGATAACCACATTGGGTGGCAGTAAATCATTCTGTAAGTGTCTCCTGGCCTTTGTTACTTCTGTCACCTGGATTACAGATGCTGACCTTAGGCTGTGCATTTACCAGTAGCTGCTGCATTTCCCACCCTAGGCTTATACTCGAGTCAATAAGTTTTCCCAGTTTTTTGTGGTATAATTAGGTGCCTCGGCTTATATTCGGGTCGACTTATACTCGAGTATATACGGTAATTCTTCAGTCTTCTCATTCATCCAGTAATAGCTCTCATGCTATTGGTATTAGTCATGCACTTTGTTTTAATACTTCTAAAGGACTGGATAAACAACACGATGAACTTGCATAATGAAGAACAACATATGAGGACTAAAATACAATAAATGATGAACTATTAAGGGAAGGGGGTATGGGTTTTTTGGACTTTGTAGGAATGGGAATTGCTTTCATGATGTCTTTGTATTTTTTTTATTCCTTTGTGCCTTATCTCTTTTTCTCCATTTTTGTCTCTTTTCTCTCTCCTTTTATCTTCTTTCTTCTCTCCTGCTCTTTACACCGTCGGGAAAGGGTGTTTTTCCACTATGGTTCTCCCTCTAGAAGGTTTTTTCCTGTTGTGCACCAATAACACAAGAGTTTTTTTTATCTCCCCTATAATTGGTAGGGAGAGAAAGAGAGAGTTGAAAATTATCGGGGGCTCTCTCTCTTCCTCTCCCTTTATTTTATATTAAGTTCACCACCAAATCTAAGGACAGATAGGTAATTTTTACTTTTTTTTTTTTTAAATCCAGTATTTTTATTGAAATTTTTTAAGATATAAACATACTAAACAACAAAAAAAAAAGAAAAACAATCGCATACATATCGGAATTAAATGACGGAATTTACAAGATTACATTAAAGCATAATAATAATAAATGTGCTATATTCATTCAGGATCATACATCGTAAATGCTTATACATAAGTATGTTACACATGCAGGGTTTATTACATGGACTCAGATACTTATTATAAGAACTGCGGTAGCCATACATTTAAGTAGATAGAGCATCTGTACTAGATGACATAGGATAGAATGGAGACTCTAACAATCTGTACCATATATTCTCAAATTCCTTCAGAGCCTGTCTGCTAGTATAAACAAATCTCTCGTGCCTTATGGTGGTATTGACCAGTGCCTTCCAATTTTTAACCGTGGGACTCGTCGGGGCCAACCACAGCCTCGCTATACAGACCTTAGCCAACATCAATAACTGTGAAATGTACATTTTTGTCAGTTTATTAACTTTCCACTTCAATCGGAGCCCAAAGAGACAAGTGGCCGGTGAACTAAGAGACACTTCAATTCCAGTAACCTGAATACATCTCCTGATCCTTCGCCAGAAGATTTGTATACATGAACACTCCCATAGAAGGTGCCAATAGTTAGCATTGATCGAATTGCATTTCGGACAGTTAGGGGTAGCATCCGGGCGAAATTTTGCCAATCTAATAGGGGTAAAGTAGGCCCTGTGTAAGATAAACACCTGTATTTGTTGAAATTTTAATGATGAAGTATAACCTTTAGTACTGTCTGTAACCATTTCCCACTCCTTGTCTGATAAAGGGCCAATATCTATTTCCCACTGATTCCTCAAACCATCCAAATCATCTGCAGTGGATTCATACAGAAGACATGAATACATTCGAGAGATCAGACCTCTATAACCCAAGGCCTGTAATTGTTTCCTCAGTGGATCCACCCCAAACACCAAAGTCTCCCCTTTAAATTGTGTGCTTAGGGCGTGTCGTAACTGAAGGTAAGAATAAAACATTGTTCTGGGTACAGAGAATTCCCCAACCAACTGTTCGAAGGATTTAAGTACATTTGTATCATAAAGCTGACCTACCGACACCACACCCAACCGAGACCACTCCCTGGCCCTCTTCACTGTATTCAACTTCTCAAATTTCTTTTTCCCCCAGATAGGAGTATATGGATCAATGTCAGTTTGTTTCATTATTTTATTACAGATTGTCCAAATCTTAACTGCCTGAATCAGGAGCGGAGGAGCCCGCATACCAAGCCGCCCCGCCAGCAGTGACTGTAAGGGAGTGTGATTAGAATTAAATTGGTGTACCAACACCCAATGTAGCTCATGGTAATCGGGGTCCGAAACCCATGCCTTAAGGTGGACCAATTGAGAGGCAAAATAATATAATTTCAAGTTAGGAAGTGCAAATCCACCAGAAGATCTGGGTCTATACAGCGAGCTGAGCTTGACCTTAGCCCTTCCCCCTCCCCAAACCAATGAAATCAAATAGCTATCAATGCATCGGAAAATGGAGGGTGGAATATATACAGGTGACTGCTGGAGTATATATAAAAACTTTGGCTGCACCATCATCCTAATTAAATTGATCCTACCGGAGACAGAAAGTGGGAGCTTCTTCCATACATGAGTTTTTTCTTTAATGTATTTGATCTGGGGCCGCAAATTAAGTTCTACATATTCAGCGGGGGTATTAGAGATCCATATTCCCAAGTATTTGAATTTCGATGCCCATTTTAACTGTAAGCCTTCTGGCATTGTCACGGGACACTCCCATCCCAGAGGGAACACGCTAGATTTATCCCAATTAATATTTAGGCCGGAAAAAAACCCAAATCCATCAATCACCTGCAGCAAATGTTTTAGGGAAGTGTCGTGATCTGAAAGGAACAACAGCATATCATCTGCATATAATGCCACCTTATCCTCTCTGTGCTCTGATCTAAGTCCCACAATTTCTCTTTCATGCCGGATCTTACAGGCCAGCGGCTCTATTGCTAATGCAAACAGGGCCGGAGACAACGGGCATCCCTGTCTAGTACCCCGCTCTAATTGAAATTGTTGAGAAAGATGCCCATTGACACAGACCCGCGCCACTGGATGTGAATACAAAAGTTTAACCCATTTTATAAATTCCGGGCCCACTCCAAATCAGGACAATACCTCCCACAGGTATGGCCACTCCACCGAGTCAAACGCCTTGGCTGCGTCCAAGGACACCACAACTTCGCTCTCAGAAGAGGGTGACCGCACCTGCAGGAGAGTATACAGCCTTCTAAGATTGATAGACGTGGACTTGCCTGGCATAAATCCCATCTGATCCGGATGAATTAGTTCCAGCACCACTCTACTTAACCTCAAAGCCAGTAATTTTGCTAGAATCTTAACATCATTTGACAAAAGTGAAATCGGGCGGTAGGACTCAGGGTACAACAAATCTTTCCCTGACTTAGGCAGCACCACCACTATTGCCTCTGCCATTGAAGGGGAAAGAGCGCCAATCTCACCCAGCTCGCTGAATGTATCCAGCAACCTAGACACAAAAAAGGGCCGGTGTTTTTTATATAATTCAATTGGGATTCCATCTACTCCAGGGGCTTTACCATTAGGTAATGACATAATAGCTATATCAATCTCTTCAAGAGTAAAGGGTGAGTCGAAAAACTCCCTACTATCATCGGAGAGGACAGGAAGGGAGATACCATTCAAATACTGCTGTAACATATCCATGTCATATCTGACCTGTGACTTATATGTATTTGTGTAATATTTATGAAATACCTCAACAATATCAGGCATCAGATACTTCTTAACCCCACTGTCATCACAGATAACCGGTACTGCTGCATCTGCCCTCTCCGCCCTTGTCAGATAAGCCAGGAAGCTACCATTTCTATCGTCCTCTGCATATCGTACATGCTTAGAAAACAGAAATTTACATTTGGATTTCTCAAATACATACTCTACCCACTCTCTCTGGGCCAACTGCCATGTTCCCCTTGCAACCTCATTTTTGTCCACAATGTATTGTGCTTCTAAGGATTTACACTTTTTCTCTAATTTCTGTTCTTTTTGTCTGGACAACTTTTTAATTTCAGCTATGCCAGCAATTAATGTCCCCCTTAGGAAAGCCTTAAAAGTGTCCCAAACTATAGGTGGCCTTGCTGTTACCAGATTATCTACAAAGAAGCCTTCCCACTGTGTCACCAAGGTCGCTCCTGTACCCATCAAGGAGAGCCAGAAGGGATTTAATTTCCAAAAGGACTGGCCTCTATCAATTGCAAAATCAATAGATAGGCAGAGGGGCGAGTGGTCAGAAATTCCCCTAGCCCTATATTCCACGCTCCTTACCAGCGGTACCAGAGAGTGTGACAGCAGAGCCAGATCAATTATTGAAAATGCATTATGTGATGTAGAAAAGCAGGAGAATTGGACATCTTCTGAGTGCCTCAAACGCCATACATCTACTAACCCCATTTCCTCAACCAGAGCAGAAAAAGCCGACTTAGAGTTGCCAACTACAGCATTTTTCTCTCGCCATCTGTCCACCTCTCCATTTATCACATTATTAAAATCCCCTATACAAATGGCTGGAACATCTGGGAACAATGCCATGAATTCTCCACATTTCCTTAACACCTCACCATTATACGGTGGGGGTATATATACAGCTAACAGAATCACCGGAACCCAATTAATGACAGCCTTCATCAGTACAAACCTTCCCCCTGCATCCACTTGAATTTTTTCCAAGGAGAAGCAGAGACGTTTATGCACCAATATAGAGACCCCTCGAGAATTAGTCGTGTACGTAGAGTGGTATGCCCTACCTACCCATGCTTTTTTAAGGGCGAGTATTCTATCACCGTGTAGGTGAGTCTCCAATAGACAAACAATATCAGGATAATTTTTTCTAATTTGTCTTAGTACAAGAGAACGTTTCACAGCATTATTTAGGCCCCGCACATTCCAGGAGAGAATTTTCAGCTCCTTATCAGATGTACCAGAATACATATAATAGTAGTCCCTCTTATCTCACTACCCCGCATCCCACACCCCTGCAGAGCATACATTGACATACTTATAAGCACATATAATCCTTGTCTATATATTTGCGACCCACAACTTAAATAACTTTAATACTAAACCCATACCCCCACCCTGTATACTCCACCCAACTTAAGTATACCTTAAACCCTAACTAAAATTACCTTAAGATATTCAGCAGGCCAGCACACTACCAAAAAAGGTCACCCGCCAACCCGCAAAATACCAGAAGATAGAGGAAGGAAAAGGAAGGAAGGAAAAGGGGCGAATTGAGACAAGAGAGGAAAAGAACGGCCTTAAAGCCATGGGCTCTTCATTACATAATTTTTTATTTTTTTTTACAGTGGACCTTTCAATATTAGTTTGAAAATCACAGACCCCACCTGAGCGAAATACATTTTTTTTTTTGTACCACAGAAGAGAAATTACATTATGTATAGCAAATACCATGCATAATATCAATGACAAATCAGCAATGTCCAAAGGACTATCAGGAGAGACATAAAAAATTACTCATCCAGCATCAGCTAGGCGGTCCAACCAAATTGCAGCCTCTCGGGGAGTATCAAAAAAGGATGTACGGCCCTCCGAAACCACTCTCAACCGGGCAGGGAAAATCATGGCATATGGGATCTGTAAATCTCTCAATCTTCTCTTCACCGGAATGAATTGAGCCCTGTTCTTTTGTACATCCAGAGCGAAATCAGGATACATTGCTACTCGCTGACCATTGTATTCCACTGAACCTTTCTGCCTAGCCAAGCGTAGAATGGTATCTCGGTCACGATAGTGCAACAATTTGGCTATGAAGGTGCATGGGGGGCTCCAGGAGGGGGTGCTTGAGTTGGAATACGGTGGGCCCGCTCCACTGCGAATTGGGCTGTAAATGAATCTGTACCAAACAGTTGGATTAACCACTTTTCCAAGAAGGATTCTGGGGAGACACCTTCTGCCTTCTCGGGCAATCCAACCAACCGAATGTTGCTGCGACGCAAACGCCCCTCCATATCCGTAAGCTTTTGTTTAAACAGAGAGGCTTGCGACTCCAGACTCTCCAACCGGCCCGCAAACTGGTGCAGAAGTGTCCTCCAATGTAGACACACGTGTCTCCACTTCACCCACTCTCTCCCTGATTTTTTGCACGTCTTGCCGGAGAAGAGAGGTCCACCTGCACCTCTCCTATTTTATCCGTAACACGCTTTTCAGATGCCCCAATGGCCTGCAGGACCTGCTGTAATGTAACTTCAGGGTCCGCCAGTGGAGCCGACAAAGGGGGGGTAACGGGATGTGATGCATCTCCTGATCCAGAGGCTGTAGTGGAGGAGCGAGCAATGCGGTCCAATTTTCCCGCTGCGGTGGACTGGTTATGTTTGCCCATAATTTCACAGGAAAGATGGGATGATATTTATCCTATTATATGCAACCCTGTAACCTGTATAGCTTTATTTACATATAGGTGTACAGCTCAGATTGTATTGCTAGCAGTGCATTGCAGCCAGTTATCTTCACAGAGAAAGGTATATCTCCTCCAACAACACTGATAAGGATAATCAAATAAGTCCAGAGCCCAATTCAGTTACTCCTCACTTGTACAAGGATATAAATGTACCTGTATCAGATGGATATCACAGGCTGTGTTCACCTAGGCCAGTATGTGGTATTACAGAGGCGCTATGTCCCAGCAGTCATCAACTGCCACAAACTGCCACAGACTACCTGTAGTATTCCTCTACCTAGATGCTCAACTCTTTCTCTCCCAGTCTCGGGTAAAATGGCAAGAGCACTATCAAAACAGGTACACTATGTACAGCAACTATTCGGATGCACAGTTTTGGGTCCAAAAGTTTCTTTATTCCACTATAACGGAGATCAACAGGATATCTGGGATGGAGAGCTCGTAACTGTGCTTGCTACTCCATGCTCGTCCAGGCCACGCCCCTTAATTTTTACTTTTAGTGTTTCTGACAACAGGGAGAACATTAAAGGGGGGTTGTGAGAGCATGTAACAAGCGTGTGCGCATATGTACAAGGACCAAATGCGTGGGACGTACATGCACAATACATACAGTGCACGCGCCGTGATCGTCGTGTGCATAGACACACTGTAACTGCGCACAAACACATCGTCCATGTGTGTGGTGAATCACCACACACACGTCCCCCACGTTCTCTGCTGCCTGCCTGCCCCTGCACAATGAGCATACACTACACTACCGAAAAGATACACTACACTACAGAAAATGTACACTACACACTACACTACAGAAAAGGACTTGTCACGGTTCAGGAAATGGATCCTTCGGTTTGCCCAGATTTGCACTACTCAAGTAAGCAAGGTGTCAGGGAGACGGTATTCACCAGGAACCGCCGCAAGAAGGTTTGGCCTTTGCTGTGTCTATGCCGCAGGTCGCAGCCCCTACTAGGAGTAACAAGCGAAACATGCAAAGATGGTCAGCAATGACAGACAAAACGAAGAGAAGAGTAGTGGGGATCGGGAGGTACCATTGGAGAGATGGTAGCAAGTACACTATGAAATGTTAGTTCTGCAGTTGACAAGTTACCACTGGAAAGGCGGTGAAATACACAGAAGATTGTCAGTTCTGTGGACAACAGGTTACCACTGGGATGGCGCAGGGCCGGATTAAGGGGGGGCACAGGGGCAATTGCCCCTCTCCCCCCTCAGTCTAAAAAAAAGAGATGGCGTGCAGTGCAGAACGTGGCTTCCTAGGTGAGTCACACTTTCACTGTGTATATGCATGTGTATATGTATGTGTATGTGTGTATGTATGTATGTATGTATGTATATGTATGTGTGTGTATATATATATATATATATATATATATATATATTACAAGGGCACAGCTCATATATTAAGGTTACATGTAAAAAAATGTCATTTTGCCATTGGAAATCTGTGAGAGGGGGGGCATGGTGTTTGAGGGTCTACATCTTAAAACATATTAAAGCTATTAAACTGAAATGTGGCATGCGAATGGTGCTGCATGTGAAATTTCAGAAAAAAAGAATTAAAAATGACAATTTATGAACAATCTTTTTTCTGTTTTTTTTTTGGGAGAGTGTAACTCGGTTTACAGGGCGTTTAAAGACACGCGGTAAGTTTTGTTAGAAAGCTATTAGGCTGAGGAGTGCTTTTGAGAAAGTTACAGTTTGGTAAAACATGCCACATTTTAAAGATATGGGGATTTCAAAAAAGTTCATAACGTTGCACATGTCAGATAGAGTCTTGTGCTGGGTGTAGTATATGTGGCTTCACTTGGGAGCACAAATATGGCTGTGTGTTCCCCCGCATACCGATTTTGATTTGTAAATTACTGACAAATTAGAGATTTTTACTGGCTGTAGGTGGGCTGGTTAGTGTTTTGGGTCTGAGGGGCGGCACACTGTATAATTTTTAGGCCTGGCACTGCTTTTATTTCAAAGTTTATGCCTCAGTGCGATGCCAGAAGCGGCTGTTAGGGAATCCATGTTAAACCTCCCGCCCCTCAGTGACGTCAGTTAATTTATTCACTGCACTGAGCTAAGGGGCGGGAGATTTAAAACTGCTCTGTGGTTCCTGCGGTGAATTAAAAAAAAAACATGGGATCCCCCCTCTATTCATTTTTAACCCTAGTGCTGCCAGCCCACTGCTGGTTCCGTGAAAATCTGGGAAAAAATTTGCTTGGGGTCCCCCCGATTTTCACGGAACCAGCACTAGGTAAACCTGCCTGGGTTGGAGGCACTATAGCAGGGGGACACGCGGCAGGGGTCCCGCTGCCATAACGACTAACGACTAACCAACCCAGGCTGTTCAGCGCTGGGCTGGATTCCCTAGGGAGTGGGGTCCGCCGAAAAAAATGAGCGTGCGCTCCCCCCTAGGGACACCCAGCCCAGTGCTGATAGCACTAGGGCTCTTCCTATACCCCTGGGCAGTGGGTGTAGGGTAATAACACTGATATAAATGTAAAAAAACAAAAGGACGCAATTTGTTTTGTGGAACTACAAGTCCCAGCCAGCCAGGTTGCCCTAAATAGTGTGGGCAAGCCCTGATACCCACGGCTGGCTGGTACCTGTAGTTCCATAAAATAAAAGGTTTGCAAAATCACAGGACCCTCATTAAAACCACATCCATTTACTAAAAATAATAAACCCACAATAAAGACAGTAAACACCCTCAATGATACCATATATTTTTATTAAAAATAATAAATACCCTATACTCATCAATGAAGCTATCATCTCTCGTCAGCAGTTTTCAATTCAAAAATGGCTGTAAAAAAGTCCAAAATAAATTTGTATCCAAAGTCCATGCTTGAAAATGTCCAAATAAATTTGTATTTTCAAAAGTCCTGCTTGAAATCTATTCACTTCTTCTGCCCAGGGGGGGCCCATTGTTGCTTGAAGTCTTCCTTTCTTCAGCCAGGGGGTCCCATATTTGTAAGATCCACGAATCTTTTGGCTTGATTGAAGAAAAATAAAAAAGGGAGGAACCGCCGCAAACAGCTCCTACCTAGTAGGAGCTCCGATACGCAATAAGCTTAGCTCATTGCGCTAGGTCTATTTCTAGTATTAGAGGATTTTCCCACACGGGAAAATCCGTTAATACTATAAATAGAACTACCACGATGAGCTAAGCTCATTGCGCATCGGAGCTCCTACTGGGTAAATCCTCTAATACTAGAAATAGACCTAGCGCAATGAGCTAAGTTCACCTGCACCACCTACATTTATAAGTATGGGCATGGATCTCCATAAAGGGAGATATGTGGTGGCCATTTTGGTTAAGGGAAAATTTCAATTTCAAAATATTTGTGGAAGTTATTAAGCACAATAAATGTATGGTACTATATAACAGTAAAATTCATAAAGTTTGTGCCAGGGTAAATAAATATAAAGTGCATATATGTGGCAACTAGATTATACTTAGGTAAGTACATTGGGGCATTTCATTTAGTGATAAGACCAAAGTGTTACTAAATTAATTAACTCCAGATATAGATAAAATATGTTTGTTTTTTACACACAACATAATGAATGGACTTCATGCATATTGAACAGATAAAAGAATAAATACACTAATCTCTTAATACATATGAGTGCATAATTAAAACACAGATTGTTTATACCTGTACATATCAATTAGATGCACATGAATTATAAGACATTAAAGAAAAAGGGATTTTCAACCTCTCTGACCACACTCTTTCACAAGCAGAAATATCCATTCTTGGCAAAGGCCTCTCGTTTGCTCCAACACAGAAACCCAATAAATTTCAACTATATATTGACATTCATATGTTTACGTGAAAATTAACCCTTAAAAGACATTTTGCTAAAAAAGATCAGGCCATTATCTCAAATTTTGATAATAGATCTAAATCTGGTTTAAAACCTGTTTCAAAATTTTATCCCCTGGAATCTAAAAGTAGCTATATAGACGTGTTTCAGGAACTACTGATACAAGACCTTTGCAATCATCAACTTAATGATCTAACACATAAAAACTTAACCCAAAAAGAAAAAAATTGCCCTTAAAACCTTACAAGCCAATCAAAATGTTGCTATTGAACAAGCTGACAAGGGAGTGGGTATCGTTCTTATGAATAGATCTTACTACATCAAGGAAGCACAGAGACTTCTTGATGATAAAGTATCTTATACACTACTCAACCACTACCCAACAGATGAATTTGTATCCCTTTTAAGAGAAGTCTTACTAAAAGGGTTTTACAATAAATTATTAGATAAAGATGAATTCCAGTATCTCATGATCAATAATCCAATTATACCCATATTTTACTTTCTTCCAAAAATCCATAAAAATCTCGAAAACCCCCCGGACAGACCCATCAGAGCAGGCATAGATTCTCTCACGTCCCATATATCAGAATATGTGGCTATTTTCCTACATAAATATGTAAACAAACTTACATCCTATCTCAAAGACACGACGAGTGTTCTACAGATTTTTGAAACCTTTGAATGGAGACCTGAATACACGTGGGTCACAATAAACGTACAATCCTTATACACCTCCATCCAACACCAAAAAGGTGTAGAAACCTGCAAAAAATATTTAAATTCAGACCCTGATCTCAGCACAGAGCATAATAATTTTATTTGTGAATTGATGACATTCATCCTCACACATAATTATTTTAAATTTTTAGACAGTTTTTATCTTCAGACAGTAGGGACAACTATGGGTACTATTTTCGCACCCAGCTTCGCGAACCCTGTAATGTTAGGATGGGAACAACAATACACATATGACCCAAACCCATACTTAGTTAATATAGTCCTTTATAAAAGATATATCGATGATATCATACTCGTGTGGAACGGTAATATGGATAGCCTGAATCAATTCCTCTCTTATCTGAATATCAACGAATATAATCTCAATTTCACAGCTAAACTTGATACCTCACAAATTGAGTACCTAGACTTAATCTTGATGAACACAGGTAACACAGTCACTACCAAAAACTTCATCAAAACGGTAGACACAAATAGCTACTTACATTTTAAGAGTGGTCACCTAAAGAAATGGAAAACCAACATCCCCTTCTCGCAATTTCAAAGAATAAAAAGAAATTGTAGCAATGAGGAAAACTGTTTCGAACAATTGGAAATTTATGCAGACAGATTCAAAAAGAGAGGTTATACGGATAACTTGGTACAAGGAGCAATAGAAAAAACCAAAGCAACTAATAGACTGGACCTACTGAAATATTATGAAAAAGAGAATAAATAAGATGTGATTTCATTTATTACTCAATACAACAGTGGCGAGACAAAAATTAGATCCACCATCAATAAATATTGGAATATTCTTAAAAAAGATCCAATACTAAACAATATACTTCCGCATAAACCAGTTGTCATTTTCAAGAAAAACAAAAATGTAAAAGACATTTTAGCCCCGAGTATGCTTACTAATGAAAAAACAGTCACTAATGCACTCTCAGTCAGAAAAGGATTCTATAAATGCAGTCATTGCAATATCTGTAAATTTGCTAACCCACAAAAAAGAACCTTCAGTAACCACAACAATAGCAAAGAATACCAGACTAAATATTTCATTAATTGCCTTACCACCTCAGTGATCTATCTGCTTGAGTGCACTTGTGGCCTCAAATACGTGGGGAAAAAACCAAACGTTCATTAAAATTAAGAATGCAAGAGCATGTGTGAAATATCAAAATTAAAATAGAGAGTCACTCAGTGTCACGTCATTTCCTACATAAACATAACTCCAACCCAAGTGACCTCAAATTCAGAGCAATTGAACATGTTACACTAGGCCCAAGAGGTGGAGCTCTAGATAAAAAACTTTCAAAAAGAGAGATGTTCTGGATTTTTGAACTAGGGACCCTGACACCACAAGGCTTAAATGACAATTATGAAATAGCCTCTTTTCTTTAGATTCCGGAGAGTAGTTACTATTTTAACTAGATTTTATTTCTTTTTATATCATGTCCATTTTTGATATGTTCATTTTTGATATGTGTACCTTATTGTCCTTGGTTTTTATTATATTTATTTGTTATGGTATAACTGGATCTTATAATTCATGTGCATCTAATTGATATGTACAGTTATACACAATCTGTGTTTTAATTATGCACTCATATGTATTAAGAGATTAGTGTATTTATTCTTTTATCTGTTCAATATGCATGAAGTCCATTCATTATTTTGTGTGTAAAAAACAAACGTATTTTATCTATATCTGGAGTTGATTAATTTAGTAACACTTTGGTCTTATCACTAAATGAAATGCCCCAATGTACTTACCTAAGTATCATTTAGTTGCCACATATATGCACTTTATATTTATTTACCCTGGCACAAACCTTATGAATTTTACTGTTATATAGTACCATATATTTGTTGTGCTTAATAACTTCCACAAATACTTTGAAATTTAAATTTTCCCTTAACCAAAATGGCCACCGCATATCTCCCTTTATGGAGATCCATGCCCATACTTATAAATGTACTTTCTCTTAGCCTGAAAACACCCACTGTTCCTCTAGGGCATCCTCTAAAAAGCCCTTTCACCACTGCACAATAACGAATGTACTAATTACACCATAAGGTGTCATTTTTTTAAAAAAATAAATAAATGTAAAAACAAAATGGCGTCCGGCGGCGCACTGCGCATGCGCAGTGACATCATTTGCCCACGATTTTAGCGCAAAATGGCGCTACACACCCCTATATAAAGGGTATAGTTTTTAATGTCACCTAATTCCTCCTGATGAAGTTCAAACTGAACGAAACGCGTTGAGGCCCACAACTGTACTATCTGAGATCCTGTTTCACTGATCTACCCTGGGAATAACAAATTAAGATATCACCCTTTCCTGAGCTTTTGTATGGAGCCTATAGAGGTGGTTAACCTCTAGGGATATGACTACCAGTGATCGCGCCTGTATATTATACAGGTAAGCTTATATTTATTATCTTTATTGTGAGTTTGCATTCTATATTGTTAATCTGCTGAATAAATTGTTTGCAAAAATACTACACCATATGGCTTTCTTATATCTTTCCCACTATTAAGCGGTGATGCAGCAGTTATTAATAGAACATACTATATTTGCAACTTGTCTCTGCGAGCAAAGGAAATCACCATCTGGGATGACTGAGGACCCTATATACAGATAAGCTGTTATTTTACTTATTTCTGGTACGCACACTACTATACTATTAATCTGCACAGTGTCTCATCTGATTTGCTGATATATGCTGCTATATGCTGATATCCACCTGCATTACTACTTTTCTCGGGACTTTCTCGGGACTTTATGTTCTCTGGTCTCTCTGAGCTTACTGACTATATATACACAATTATCTGTCTTTACACCTGAAGGCGCCGTCCTTCCATAAGTTATCATTTTGATACCTTTTTCGGTCTAACCATCCGATATTGGAGACTTGGCTGCCACACATATTTGTGGAGGTGTTTTGTTTATGTTTTATCATTATTTATAACTCTGTATTTATTATCCATACATTGGGTAAAGCGCCAATCTGATATCGTGTTCTATTCCATTACTTCTATATATATAAATATCTTAGTAAAAACTGATGTAATTTCATCAGTGTTTCTTTTTTTTTTTAAATGTGTAGTATCAATACTATTTTCTGGGGCTAGCTGGGACGGGGAGCTGAGGGGCATATGTCCGCTGGGCCGGGCATAAAAAATACTATTTTGGGCTGGTCCCTGCACTGGCCTAAGTCTCTATTACTTGGTGGCTGGTCCCTCCTCCGAAAC
This sequence comes from Mixophyes fleayi, assembly GCF_038048845.1. Taxonomy (NCBI): domain Eukaryota; kingdom Metazoa; phylum Chordata; class Amphibia; order Anura; family Limnodynastidae; genus Mixophyes; species Mixophyes fleayi. The sequence continues at coordinate 58,015,854 of NC_134411.1, read as the reverse complement.
CAGCCACCTTCTATCATTGGCTGTGGATCCTTATGACCCCCCTTCCCCTTTGTGTGGCCTGCTATTGGTGTCACATGGGAGGTGCACCACGTGACAGGTGCCATCCCATTTGTGAAGAGAAACAAGGTCATACAGCGTGCGGAAAGCACAAAGTTAGTGGGGGTAGTATGTTAATATAATGTGTGTGTGAGGGGGGTAGTATGTTAATATAACGTGTGTGTGAGGGGGTAGTATGTTAAAATAATGTGTGAGGGAAGGGGGGTTCTTAATATAATGTGGGAGGGAATTTAATGGTGGATTGCAGGTGGATGCTAATTATTTAATGGGTGCTATTTTATTTGTGGGGTGATGGTGGGGCAATTTAATTTAATAGTGGAGGGTATCAAATTAAGATGGGATGATTGGACCTTTAAATTTAATGCTGGGGTGGTTTGGAGCTCACAAATAAATGTGGGGCTGTTTGGGGAAAATTAGGTATTTTAATGCCGTGGTTGTGGAAAATGGTTATATTTTTTAAATGTAAATGCCATTTAAGTTATTGATAGGGCTGTTTCGAGGGAGGGAAATATGTTTATATATTAAATGGGAATACTATTGATTTAATGCTGGGGCTGGTTGGAATTTTCTAAATTTCATGTACCCATTTTTTTTTTCTCCAAATAGGGCCTCCAACATTCTAGGATCCAGACAAGCAGCAACTGTGCTACAGACACCAGCAGCCACAGGTGGAGAAAGTTACAAGAACAGGTAGGAGAGAGCAGGACAGTGTGCCAACTGTCCTGAATCTGGTGGGGCAGTACTGAATTTGGGTGACTGTCTCGCGTAGTCAGGATTGGGTCCGACTACAAGGACAGTTGTAAGGTATGTCCTGCTTCACACTGTACTGCTCGTAAAGGCAGAGCTGCGTGCACCGAACAGTAGTGCACACAGCATTGCCTGTGTGTTTGTCTAAAATGATAACCATGTTACATCATAGGAGCTCCCCTGCCTAAAGTGCCCCGGGCCCCCCAGAGCCTTAATCCATCTCTGGGATGGCGGCAAGTACACCGTGGAGTGTCAGTTCTGTAATCAGCAAGTTACCACTGGAATGGTGGTGAGGTACACAGTAGAGTATTAGCTCTGCGGACAACAGGTTACCACTGTGATAGCGGAAAGTACACTGTGCCCCCCAGAGCCTTAATCCATCTCTGGGATGGCGGCAAGTACACTGTGGAGTGTCAGTGCTGTAATCAGCAGGTTATCAATGGAATGATGGTGAAGAACTCAGTAGAGTGTCAGCTCTGCGGACAACAGATACCACTGGAATGGCGACGAGTACACTATGGAGTGTCAGCTCTGTAGTCAGCAGGAGAAGAGAAGATCCCAGTGGGGCTCATCAAAATAAATACCTCATTATACATAGGGATCAGGGCATTAATGAACTAGAGCAGAGTTTAGGATTAGCTATGTGCTAACAGATGGCTAGTTCAACAAAGCTGCACCAACATACATCTCCTCTCTTGTCTCAAAATATCTCCCAACTCGGCAACTCCGTTCTGCAAAAGATCTGCGTCTCTCATCCACCCTCATTACATCCTCCCATTCCCGGTTACAGGACTTTTTTCGGGCTGCACCCACTCTATGGAACTCTCTCCCTCGCACAATAAGACTCTCCTCTGTTCTACAAACTTTCAAGCGTTCTCTGAAAACCTACCTATTCAGACAAGCTTATAATATTCCTCAACCACCATCTTAACCTCACTACCTTTAGCCTGTTACACAATTTCACACAAGACAACTACCCCCGGAATAACATTGTTGTGTGACAGGATCATTTAGCTTATGAGTCACCCTACCTTTGCAGTCTGGCTGGGCCAAGATGCAAAATGTATACTTAACCTCATGTGTCAATCTCCCATTGTCCCATAGATTGTAAGCTTGCGAGCAGGGCCTTCTCACCTCTTTGTCTGTTTTACCCAGTTTGTTTATTAGTTTATTACGTTTGTCCCCAATTGTAAAGCGCTACGGAATATGTTGGCGCTATATAAATAAATGATGATGATGATGATGATAGTTCCTGGGAAGGCTGCAATGTACAACTTTGCTTTTCTGTTCTACAACAGAAGTGCAAATAAGTGTCCCAATTGGGGTCTAAATATTAATTGCCTATGCCGAGTCAAATATTGGCTCATACTCATTTAATGCAACAGTAGAGGACCACAAAATAATATTTTTATCTCACTATGAGGACTGCTCTGTCAGTACTAATGGTTTCAACTTAAAACACTGTGCAGATGCACTGTGACAATGCTGTCTTATGGTATGCAAATAGCCTCTTCCAACACACACAACCAGCAAGAAAAGATCAAAATGTTAAAACCCACCTTCTGCCAACAGATTACTTGTCAGCTCACTTCTTAGCAATGTGGAAGCTTCAATTCTTTGTTTCAGTTTCATAACAGGAGATCGCTGTAGCCGACCAAGAGGGTTTTTAACACCTTAAACAGATACATTTAGAAATTGATAATCAGGATAAAGAGGTTTTATGTAACATAACATGTAAAATCTTTTTAAAGGTTTCTTTCATACATGTTTTGCAAACAATATTAATTTAAATTTGCCAATGCTGCACTGTCATACATAAATAATAGAATATGTCAATTGCATTGTCCAAGGGTTGTGTCAAGGAAGGGTTGGGATGCTGGCTTGGTTACATTTATGTTCACAAATCACAATATCCTTGATGCAGGATTGCTTGATTTTTAGTTTGCTGTTTTAACTGTTTTACATTTTTAATTTTATTAACTTTTTCTCAGCTCAGTGATATCACAAATTAGTGGACCCGCATATGTGTGCATTATTTATTGTGCAGTGCCAATTGTATTCACAGTCATTTACAAATTGCCTTATATCAGTGGTTCCCAAACTTTGCAGTTCGCGGCACCCTTAGGGGCACATTCAATTTTCGGCGGAAACGCTGAAAATCTCGCGGTCTGCGCATTATTACCATTATTACGGTAATAGTGCGCGGAAAAAACGTTATTACGGTAGTTTTCTCGCTAGATTTCAGCTCGCAGCTCCCTGAGCCGCGAGCTGAAATCCAGCTAACTATTACCGTAATAACGGTAATAGTTTTAACGCGCCGCGGAAACCGGACAATTGAATATGCCCCTTAGAGTCTCCATAATTTTCCAAGGCACCCCTCCAAAATAATTATCGAGCAGTCCCGTTTTATAAGCAGTCAAAAAAACGTAATAAGTATTTAGGTCAGGACAGAGATACTTATTTAGTTGTATGCAAAAATAATACACATAAATCCAAGGGAAAATAAATTAAATTTCTGTCAAAGAATAATTTACAGCTAACACACACTGTGCCCCCTCTGCATCACCACACACTGTGCCCCCTCTGCATCATCACACACTGTGCCCCCTCTGCATCACCACACACTCTGTGCCTCCTCTGCATCACCACAAACTCTGTGCCCCCCCTGCATCCACACACTCTGTGGCCCCCCTGCATCCACACACTCTGTGGCCCCCCTGCATCCACACACTCTGTGCCCCTCTGCATCCACACACTCTGTGCCCCCTCTGCATCCACACACACTGTGCCCCCTCTGCATCCACACGCTCGGTGCCCCTCTGCATCCACATGCTCGGTGCCCCTCTGCATCCACACACTCGGTGCCCCCTGCATCCACACACTCGATGCCCCTCTGCATCCACACACACTGTGTCCCTCTGCATCCACACACTCTGTGCCCCCCTGCGCCCACACACTCTGTGCCCCCCTGCGTCTACACACTCTGTGCCCCCCTGCATCCACACACTCTGTGCCCCCCTGCATCCTCGCTGTGCCCCCTCACTCTGCCCCCTCTGCATCCTTTCTGCATCCTTTCTGCCCCCTCTGCATCCGTGCTGTGCCCCCTCGCTCTGCCCCCTCTGTATCCCGCCATGGACAGGAAGAAAAAGAAAAAAAAAAAGAAAAACTTACCAATATTGTGGCGCCCCGGGACCCAGCATCCTCTCTCCTGCCGCTTCTCACTAAATATGTCGGGCGTGATGACGTCAGGAGGGAGGAGGTTGCTGGGTCCCGGGCACCGCCATATTGGTAAGTTTTTCTTTCTTTTTTTTTTTTCTTCTTCCTGGCCACGGCACCCCTGTGACAGCGCCGCGGCACCCCTAGGAGCCGCGGCGAACAGTTTGGGAACCTAGGCCTTATGTGATGAGCACAAAGAATTACTTAGAATTCAATAAATCATACATATTTGGAAATTACAAATATTCCATAATATATTATTTGCAAATTCAAGACATGTTAAAGGTGCTGGGGCCGTGATGTGCAAAACGATTGGACTTTCACTATATTTACTCATAAATATACTAGGTATCTTACTTTCCAATTCTGAGGTGTAACCGTGATCCCTGAGCTGTTCTTCATGTGCTGAAACAGCTCTTCTGTTCTGAAACTGCTTGAGACGCATCCGGGGTTTAAGCAGGTTTTCTAGAAGCAAAAAAGGGCAGTAAAATTATTATACCAAAGACTTTTTTTTATATTTGTTTGATAGCATTCATTCTTAGTCCCTCCTCACAACCATTTGTCATTCAGGCAAAGATTTACAATCCTTTATTGAATATATGTGGTTTTACAAACTGGCACACTGCAACAGCTGCTGTTTGACTGACAGTAATTTGAGTAGAGATCAGTGAAGTTTTTCACAGCTGTTTGACAAAAAAATACAAGTGTCAGATCAAAGTCCAACCTCCTATGTCTTTGGTACCACCCTTTTTAATAAAAAAAACTATTCTGTCCTAAAATACTGTTCAGTTTAGCCTTCCTTATGGTTTAAATAAATCAAGATGCAACAGGGAGGGGAAAAATGGACCTTATAGATTTCGCCACATTTGCAAAATTAAATGTCTTTCTATTTCACAGTGTCCGGTGCTGTTTAAAGTTAAAACCAAACGAATAAATAAATACATAATTAGAAACCGGTCAGCATGACCCATCATCAGCCAGTGCTATACAGCCTAACCTGTTTTTTACTAAAACAGGGAGCCTCAGGACTTTTCAGCACTGTCATGGTCCCTCTATGGGGGTGGGAGGCACAATAACTCTGCGTGCCCTCTCTTTCAGAGTCTACCATGCACTGCAATGTGCTAATGCTCTTCTAGACCCACCTGGTCTATGGGGGACAGGGTAAGGTACAATATTTGACTGAAATTAGGCCAAAAGGAAAAAAATACTTTTTTAAAAAACTTTAATTAATGAAAAGACTCCTCCAAACCATCTTAATCACGTTATTCATTATTTTATTATACTGATCTGACATAAACCACATGGAAAAAAACAAAATCCTCAAAAAAATCTACCCACTAGCACTCTAATGCCACACTCTACACTAAATTATATATTGTCTAACATTTGGAGTATGTCTGATTATTAAAGAAGATGGAAGAAAATATGTTTTTATAAAAAATATTTCATGAAGTGATGAATGAAGGTTAGGGGAACCAAATCTTTAATTTAATTAAAGTTTGAGAATTGTTTCTGTGTCTTTTTATTGTTATTTTATAGGGGATAGGCTAGGACTGTGTGGCTATTTAACTGTCTTACACAGAGGTTGGTAGACAATTTTGGAAGGGAGGGCAGTTTATCGTTAGATAATTTGTATGCATTACAGGGCCATCTTTTCCATTGGGCACGATGGGCAGCTGAGAATAAATAATCCTGCAAAAGAAAAAAACCTGCAAAAAAACCCTTCAAGGGTCTCTGAGCAAGTACATCTATCTATCTCTATCTCTATATATCTATATCTATATCTGTATCTGTATACATCTATATATCTATATATATATATATCTATATCTAGGGGCCCCGGTGCACTGCTTTGCCCGGGGGCCCATAATGTTGTTAAGATGGCCCTGATGCATTAGGACTGTTTTTATTACAGATGGCAATTTTGCGAGTGAAGTGTGTTATAACATTATTTGGAGTGCAACTATTTTTCTTCAAAAGTGCAACATATAGGTTCAGAACTGGTTCCATTAAAAGAAAAACATGTGACCTAATCTCTTCTCTTGGATAGTGTAAAATTTAAGTCCTTTTGCAGAGTGGTAATGGCCATGCATGTCAAGAACACCATTAAAAATATGCCCACTCCACCAATATTATTTCTATAATCTTACTCCGCAAAATTGAATTTTTTTTTTGCACTGCACTGTAAATTGAGGAGCACATATTCCATATTTCATTGGTGATGTCATCACTCTTGCAAAATATTCCTGTCTATCTGTGACGATTGTTGTTCCTCCACATATTTGGCAAACCTACATGGGAATTTAGGTATACTTGCACAATCGATGCACAGAGCAAGTTCAAAGCTTTATGATTGGCAGTTTTGTGCTTCGTAAATTAACTCCTTAAACCGTTTTACTGCAAGCAACAAAATTGCTTTCCTACCCATCTTCTCCAGCTTCCTCCCTCTATTAACCCCTTTCTCTTCTATTCTTGCTTTCTCAAGTTTCTCCTCCTTATCATTTATTTTAATAGAGAGTTTACAATTAACATTTCATTTTCACATTACAAAAGTTTTAAAATTGAAAACGTGCACTATAAAAACAACTGTTTCAAAATATTCAGATAATCTATACCAAATAGAATTTTGAAAGCATGAATGCTGCACAAAAGTCATGAAATAGATATAGTTCATAAAAATAGGATTCTATGTTTTAACCCTAATTCACCTTTTAAAAATATGTTACATAAGGAGAACGTAGTTGTGGGCAATTGAGCATGTTGCAAACTGTGGGGTGGGTGGGAAACATGCTCAATTGCATATGTACTATCCCCACCCCTCAGTAGACGCCCTATTGAAGTGTGAAATGGATACATATGAACAGCATGATCAAAGCACCATGTGACAGGTACTTGACAGCACTGTTTTCTAAGAACAAACATGCTCTCTATCTATGTTCTAATTTTTGCTAGCATTTTATAGATTATTATGGATAAGAAGTTTTTACATTTTTACCATATTAACAATATGACCTATTGGGGATAAAATACTAGGGTACTATACACACCATCATTTCCAAATACTTCTGCGTTGTTGTCCTTTGCTTCTGATGCGCTCTCCAAATGGATAATTCTACTAGGTGAAGGAGTAGGAGAACATCTTTCTGGGAGACTCCAGGAGTCCTCAGATTTTCTTTCCAATAAGGGGTCGGTGTGTTCGAGAACGGCAAGGGACCTTCCAGGAGAAGCCTGGATTTCCATACATTTATTTTTAAGCTCTGCATTGAGTTGTTTCCCAAGATCCTTCCAAATCAGTCTTTCTTCTTTGGGATTCTGTGTTGGTTCTGCTGCTTTTGGAGATGTACTTTCTGTTTCAATACAGAATTATAGAATTCAATACATAGATTATCTTTGGATACTTCAGCACTAAATTTTCTAAACTGTGAATCAAAGATTTCAGATTATTAGTTTTATGTCTGGAATCACAAATACCTTCACCATGTCTGCATAATATGTATGCATGGAAAGCTAGCAAATGCAAACTGCAAACTCATAGATAGTAAAATTAGTAATCAAATCGCACTGTATTCAAATCTCAACATATATGTAGTCAACACAAATCCAAAACTAATAAAAAATATTTAACTCTTTGTAGTTAAGGTTCTTACAAATGTTTCTGAATATTTCCCTAGTAAGAAGTAACTGAAGAATTAAAGGGTTTGGAAGCATTCTTTACCATCCTGCTACTTTCTACTATGAATACCAGAATATGCATATAAAAGTTTTCCTTTCTTTTATGAACTTAGGATACCCCTTGTGGGAAGCCACTTGCAGCGGTTGGTTGAAAAAGAGTATATTACAAATATGGTGGATGCAAAACAGGCAATACAAGAATTGTATTGTACTAGCAACAGCGTGGAAAGGTGTTAACCACACTTCTGTAAATATTATATTGTAAATAGAGTGGTCCACTTAGTGCTCAAGTACAAACATTAGCAAGGAATGTGTAACTAAGTGTATGCTGGGGCTGTAACGGGAATATTTGGAATGAGCTGGAGGGGGAGCCTGGTGAAGTGGATAAGAGGTGTGAGCAGACGAGCCTCCCCCTCCAGCTCATTCCAAATATCCCTGAAAAGAGTATAATATCTTATTTTCTATGCAGACATATACACAAATCCCTGGACATTACTCTTCTCCCCCACCTTATATGGCATGATACTAGTCTTTGTCCAAACTGTGAATGTTAGATGAGTTTTAGACTAAAGACCTTTAAGGTACATCTGAATAGATCTGGCTCACATCTTGTACAAGGGCTACATCTACAGAGGCCTTTGTAACTAACATCTCTTAAGACAGATTTTAATATCCTTTTGTTGGTCACTTCTCAGATATGCTGGACTCAGACACACACTCTCTCATTCACTCTCTGACCACCATGTACAAGCCATACCATGTACAAGCCATAAGCCATGTATTTCATAAGCCATTTTGGGCTGTGGTAATATTTGATCATAAGGGGATATATAATGGTTAAATGTGTACACAAGATGACATAGCATAAAGAGAATTTGTTGTTTGGCGGTAATTGTGGAAATTGTGACATGGGAAAGATTGTTGTTTGTACTGTGGACTTGTGAGTACTGTACTGTATTGCTTGTTACTTTGTAGAGATGAAATATATGGTTTATTAGGATTTTAGTTTTATATTGTGGAGCAGTGTCACAATAAAATAATATTCCCTCCTTTCCCTTTCTCACTAGGCGTTCACCTGGTGTGATGGCAGCAAGTAGATCCAACTTTAACTAGCATTACTCCTCTTGTCAACCATGGATCAGTCTACAGGTCAGTACTGTCAGTAGTAGTACTTTTTTGACCTCTTCTAGTAAAAACTGTTAATTCGGAAACAAGGTATTACAAAGTGTGCACAAAATCCAAATACTGTTTGTCAATCTCAAAGAAAACACCAGCATTTGATATATGGATTAAGGGAGAAGTTTCTAATGAATGTGGTGATTTGCTAAAAAAAAAGAAAATAGCTATCATCCCATACACCACCTGCAGTGGCAAGAAAAGGCTCAGACCATGCCTTTTTGCTAGTAGGAGTCCTGCTAGTGTTGGTATAAGTACTAGAATGGCCATTACAAAACAGAGTAACCAACATGGTCATGCATTTTCCTTAATTCCCATGCACCACCTTACCACTCAGGTGTAGGTCTGTCACCTTCAAAACAGCTACATGATTGTATGAAAAGAACACTGATGTTAAAGAACAATTAGGGAATTTTCAGAATCCTAAAGAGAGTCTGAGGCCTTTGTGATGCCACAGTAAGTAGAGGTAGGGACATTTATAATATATGGGCACCTCCTCCTTCTTACATCATTTGCAGCGAGTTCATTCAAGTAGTTTTTCAAAAGGTGGAAAATTGGTTTAATAGCAAGCAGCCCAGCATCAGCATGCAGCAGAATGGATATATACCTCATGCAATCTTCACTGTCAAAACTCTTATCATCAAACTCCTCTTTATTAGTACCTAGTCAAGCATCCAATTTTTCAATATAAACTGACTCTACTAATTCAATACTTTATTCTCAATAAACATCCTCAATCAGTATCATGTTGTACAGCAGATCACTAAATCCATGAAAACTATGTTAGGACTGGATCAGCATCCAATTTCCATTTTCAATGCATCAGGTTTAGTTGAGGTCATGTGTCCATGCTACCAAATTCCATCTTGATTCCATTTCTCCCAAACATCAATTCCTCAGCTGTACCGGAAGGTTAAACAAAAAGTAATTTAGTCCCTAGAAAACTCCATTGTATCAACTATGTGGACAAGCAGTACTGGTCAAACAAAGAATACATGACCGTGACAGTCCATGGGAAGGTGTATTGCCATCAGCAGCATCAGCGCCGGTAGCTTCATCATCATCCTCCTCCTCATCCTTTCAGCATATTCGTGCTACCACACAATGCAGGTGTCAATCTAGAAAAACTCAGGAATGTCATGGTTAAATGGCTCAACTGACCAAGACTCTCCTCAGGATTCCTCATAGCTAACAACAGAGTGAACATTGTGTATGCATTATGACTGGGTGAATTTCAATATGTACCATGATTTGCACACACAAAAACTTGGTGGTACAGGTACAGAATTCCTTAAAAAATGATAAGTCAATGTAAGGGATGCTGTCCATGGCCTGTAAAATTTCTGGGCATTTTCAACATTCAGCAATTGCAGCTGCAAAAATAATATCATTTGCCATGCCACCATGCCACTAACTGAAGAAAGAGATTGTAACAAGGATGAATTCCACACTTTATATGCTTCAGCATTTAAAGGAACAGCAACATGCCATCAAGACTTGCACATCAAGTCATGAGATAGGGAGAGGAGGGACATATTACCTTAGTCCAGCACACTGGAGAATCCTTACTGTTTTATGCAAGCTACTGAAACCATTAGAAATTGTAACAAATTAAGTCAGTTCAAACACTGCCAGTCTAAGTCAAGCCATACCCCTATGCAAACTACTGTAAAAGTAGCAGGAGACGCTGAAGGAGGAGATGAAACTTAGCAATTCTGTAAAGTATGCTGGCCTTGTAGATCAAGTTCTTTATTCACTTCACCAGGGTTTGCAGCATCTTAAAATTGGATCACTAAATTTTGGCAACCATGCTTGACCCTAAGTTTAAGTCATATGTTATGTCTTTCTTTCCAAGTTACACAAATCTTCACAGATACAAACAGCTCCTTGTGACCAAGCTGTCTTCTCAAGTAGCACATCACATGCCACCTGCTTCAGCTTCTCCTGAAAATGCTACTGCCCAAAAAATACTTATCTTTTCTAAGAGTTACACTAATGGGGGTATTCAATTGTTCCTCCGGGCGCCGCCGGAACGAGCGCGTTAAAACTATTACCGTTTATATGGTAAACTTACGCTTAAAAACCGTTAATACGGTAGTTTAATTGCTGAAATTCAGCGAGTAAATTACCGTATTAACGGTAATAGTTTTAACGCGCTCGTTCCGGCGGCGCCCGGAGGAACAATTGAATACCCCCCTAAGAGTCTGCTTTGCACACACAATAAACTTGGTGGTGCAAAATGGAAAGGTACAATCGTCAAATACCCACTTTCCGTAAAATTACTGAAGAGGCAGCCTCAATAATATATATATATATATATATATATATATATATATATATATATATATATATATATTCCCACCAAATTTCTAAGCTACACAGGCGCTTATAAATGTGCAACCACAAAGTGATAGTGACAAAAAAATTGTATACTCAGTACATGAGATGGCAGCTCCCAATACAATCGACACCTATCTGCAGGTATCAGCCTAATAAAATACAAAAAGAGAAAGGGGCGCCAACATAGTGCATTAAATGTATAACATCTTTGGGATAATCCACAAATGTGCAATTCCCGTACCAGAAATTCAAATTCAAATAGCCTTGAATAAGTGCTCATAGACCTTCACATGAATGTGGTCTGTAACGGACCGCTATAATGTAACGTCCTGACTCCAGCAGGGTCTTCTCCCAGAATAATAGCACCACTTCGAATTGGCTAAAACTCAAAAAGAAGCCAATAAAGTGTAATACCATCACAACAAGTGAAATGTAATAGAAAATTTTAATACAAAAAGAGGCAATGTAGCCTCAGCTGCAGCTTAAGTAAAATATGCTCGTACATAAAACACAATATAAAACAGCTTATCTGTCCAGTCTCTCGTGCAAAGATGAAACAGCATGCAGGGCAAAGTTAGCCAGTGAACCCACACTAATGCACCAGTCCAGAACAGCGTGCAAAGCGAAAACCCCAACGCGTTTCGTCCTTTCAATAAAGACTTTCTCAAGGGGTAAGATTAGTACATCCACGCTGATCTTAAATAGACAGAAAATCCTCCTAATTAGGATATCGCCGGGAGATGGGCGGAGTCCAACAAGCGCGATACCTCACTTCCGGTATCTCACTTCCGGTCGGCGGACAATGTAAATAAAGTACTGTTGGACATAAGAATGCATAACAACAAATCCACTTAATCTTAAATAGTCATTTAAGATTATTTAAGATTAAGTGGATTTGTTGTTATGCATTCTCATGTCCAACAGTACTTTGAGTCCTTATTGCACATTATGTGTTTTCATGTATATAGGAGTTTATGTACTAGATAGGGTTGTATTCTATATGTACCTCATTGTGATTGTTATTCATTTCCCTGAATATGTATGATTAATTAATTCCTCTGGTTATTAATAATAATGGAAAGTGGTTCCTCCTTTCATCCAGTTTTGTCTCGCTACTTGTTTATGACACAGGTCATTGCATGCGCTGTTATGCGTGTGCACTTGTTTCAGTCTTTATTTCAGTCTTTTTTTCAGTTGCTTGTCAATCTTTGCAACTTTATTTACATTGTCCGCCGACCGGAAGTGAGGTATCGCGCTTGTTGGACTCCGCCCATCTCCCGGCGATATCCTAATTAGGAGGATTTTCTGTCTATTTAAGATCAGCGTGGATGTACTAATCTTACCCCTTGAGAAAGTTTTTATTGAAAGGACGAAACGCGTTGGGGTTTTCGCTTTGCACGCTGTTCTGGACTGGTGCATCAGTGTGGGTTCACTGGCTAACTTTGCCCTGCATGCTGTTTCATCTTTGCACGAGAGACTGGACAGATAAGCTGTTTTATATTGTGTTTTATGTACGAGCATATTTTACTTAAGCTGCAGCTGAGGCTACATTGCCTCTTTTTGTATTAAAATTTTCTATTACATTTCACTTGTTGTGATGGTATTACACTTTATTGGCTTCTTTTTGAGTTTTAGCCAATTCGAAGTGGTGCTATTATTCTGGGAGAAGACCCTGCTGGAGTCAGGACGTTACATTATAGCGGTCCGTTACAGACCACATTCATGTGAAGGTCTATGAGCACTTATTCAAGGCTATTTGAATTTGAATTTCTGGTACGGGAATTGCACATTTGTGGATTATCCCAAAGATGTTATACATTTAATGCACTATGTTGGCGCCCCTTTCTCTTTTTGTATATATATGTATAGATATATATATATAGATATATATATATAGATATATATATATAGATATATATATATATATATATATATATATACACACACATGTCCATGATATGAAATCTGACATCTGATAATGTCAAAGTGAAATGTATTGATGTTAATAGGTAGATAGAGATTTGCTAGTGTGGCTTTGCTTGTGAAAGCAAGATGTGTAATGGGCAAAGTCAAGAAAAATTACAAATGGAAATGCCAGGTTTAGCTTAGAGGGCTATGATACTGGATACCAAGAACAGCAGAAGAGACTTAAATACAGGATACCAGAGAATCAGGGAGCAAAATAAACCAGCAAATATACGGGTTATAGGACATGAATATCTGACACTTTCTTGTCTATCCAGGTGTCGTAATAGTTAGGGATAATTAAGGGGAGTGATACTAATCAGACTATGGCTCAATATCAAACATACTAAAAGATGCAAGCACAGACCTGAATCCAAGAAGTGCCAGGAGACCCGGCAGAGGAGGCCATGTAAGCATGCCGGACCCCGGACCCTGATAGACAAGCTGGAGGGTCCAATGCATGACACTTACCTTGTAGTCTGAAAGTGGAAAACTTGATGATCTGCACTGTTCTTTCCAATCCTCCCACAAGAATTGGGCTCAGACTTTGGCATATTTTCTTCTCCCAGTCTTGCCACTTGATGCACAGTGGTTTTCCTCAAACCTGTATCATGACATCTTTTCCTTTGTGGTTCTTTTTCAGGCATAAAACCTTTTCTTGTGGAAGATCTGGCAGGGACACCATTAGCACTCACAGCTTCAGCAATGTTGTGCCATATTTTTGTTTTGAGTTTGGAGGAGGTCGGTTTGTCAACATCGAGGCTAGAAGCAAGGGCAGAAACAGTTGTAGGCTTAGGAGTTCCACTAGATCCCAATATATTTAGGCTGTGTACCTGGTTTCCTTGACACCCTCAGTGTCCTCAGTGTCCCTCAGTGTCCTTGACTCAGAGTGAGGGCTGGACTAATTGGGTGTATTGGATTGGTCTTGGTCCACTTTTAAGCTCTCAGTGCCGTTCACTCATTTGCTACCCTGACATTTATCAGAGTTTAGTTTTCTACATTTATATGTATGCATCAACCTATAAATATAAACCTATACTATTGCTTGAGACCTGGGTACAACTAACAGGCGCAGGCTGGCAGATGGCAGCCCGGGGGGCGCACAGGCGGCCGCATCACTTGTCATGTGATGCGGCCTCATCACATTTATCACCGGTTTACAGGCGATATTGCTTCCGGGGGGGGCGGACGGCCGGAGAGTAACATATGCCGGCCCTAACAGCTAAGATTCTGAGTGGCCCAGCCCGCCCCTGACAACTAAGTACTGGTGAGCATATCTATCTTTATGGAAATAGGGGATGCTATAGGTAAAGTCTAGAACTTCAGTTCCATAGAATTATCAAATAAGTGGTGGCATATATGTTTGCGACCTACTTCTGATGATTAAGTCTTAATTATGGAGTATCCTCCTTCTCCTTCTCTTGTGTCTTGTACCAGAGCTGAAACCTTCCTCTTCAGATGAGTCCTGCTATTTTTCAGGCCTTGCAGCTCTGGCTTTTGCCATAGCTGTGGCTACACCTCTCTCTCTTCTTCTGGTTTCAGCTTCTACTGTGTCTGGTGCCCACTCCTCTCTGCTTCACTGCATTCACAGACTTTGCGCTGTTCATTTGGGTTATCTTGTGAAAAAAATGTGTCCTTTCTCTCCCTAGACATCCTGAGCTATTACTAGGTCTACACTAAATTAAATATCTGAATGCAATTTAAATTAAGAATCTAAACAAAAATAGACAAAATTAACATATACAGTCGTCAGCTGGGTGTTCTACTTCAAGACAGTAATGATGAAGTTTTATGGCTCCTGTTGTGCTGATTAAGGACCATGTCATTAATCGGAGCTTCAAGCCTTCACGGACCTTATTGCTTTCAGTACCTGTAGTATCATGGAAAGAGATGGGGAAAGGGGAATAGGAAAAACCGCTCCACACAGGATGGTACCCTACCTCACTAAACGTACCCTACCCCACTATAATGTGGGGGAGTGCTAAGGTCATGTGTACAAACATATAATACAATCCAAAGGAGGAGAAGAAGAATAATGAATTAAATAAGCACTCCAGGTACGTATAGGTAGTGAATTAATACATATTATTTTTATTGGTATACATTAAAAATGGTACGTACAGATATACCACACAAATAAAAAAGCGAAATATAAAAAAGAGATTATAGTGTTGAGAAATATAGAGTTTAAAAATAAGTTGACCCAGTGGTGGAGCCGATCAGAGTTTATGATATTTCCAAAAGGAAAGTCACTGATATAGAATCTCTTGTGGGAATATACAGCACAAATTAGTCCATAAGTGTCAAAATAGAGTGGCAGAGATTAAACGTATTCTGCCTAGTGACAGTGTATCGCTTATATAACTCTCAATATTTAGTGTTGTGTATAATATAAATGGTACATGGCAGTATTGGCCTAATATATTCCCCACATATAGAGATTGTGTTAGATTATCATGTATCTTGACAAGTATTAGAGATTCATAAAGCACGAGCCCTATTTAATGTATCACAAAGTAGCCAAAAGTCTAATGGCTAATTATCATTTGTGTGCACCTATTTAGGCTGATAAATAGTGGCTCTAAGAGTAATTGGGTAACTCGTATTTAATAAGTAATCTCTATGCCAATGGTCTCCGCATTAAGGCGCTAAGTTGCTAATAATATGATATTCCATTAATCTGCTGTATTAGGATGGCGAATATAATAGCGCTGATGGAGTGTTTATGGAGGAATCTAGCTTAGACATGTTCTGCCTAGCAACAGCGTGTCGCCTGTACAGCCCTCAATAATTAGTATTGTGTATAGTATGAGCTGTAGATGGCAGTATTTGCCTAATATATTTCCCATGTACAGAGATTGTAATAGTCTCTATACCATCGGTCTTCTTATCAGAGCGCTAAGTCGCTAATAGTATGTTCCCTTATGCTATTACATTGATCTACTGTACTGGATAGCGAGTCTTATAGCGCTAATGAAATATTTATGGAGGAATCTGCATATCAGTTTATGGATCTGTGTTAGCGGCAGAACGCCGCGGTCGGCTCCACCTACTTCCGGGTCTGACGTCACACAGCGTGACGTCACCCCGACGTACGTTTCGCTATTGCTTAATCATGGAATTACTGGGCTACTGATAGTGAAAGACTTTTATACTACTAAGAACCAATCAGTTTCATTTATGGATTACATCACTCCCAACGGAAGTCTATTGAAAGAATGCATGGCATTATATTGGGATTCTATTCAGGACAATTAGGTGAGTTTAAAACATCATTATATCCAGTTATAAATTTAGTATATCACATATATAAACATCTTATATTATGATTAGTTCAAGTTGTTTGAAGTAGAGCGGAATATGTTATAATTATTATACAATATAGGACCACTTATGTGTATTTATTCCTATGTCATCATAGGTTACTTGTCACTCAAATCATGTATAAGTTACATATCAAGGGTTACCTGAATATTTATTGAACATTTGTTAGAACATTAGTCTAATAGTGAGGGTGAAATGTGATGAAACATATCGATTTTTTGTGTTTATTTATCTTAATTCATTTTATATTTTTTTAGATTATATTATTTTTCAATTTTCTGGTGAATAATCTTTTATATTTTATTATTTTTTATTTTTTATTTATTTTGTTTTCTTATATATTATATATTTTTTATTTATTATTAGTGCAGAATAGCATGACCCACTAGATTGTATGGATATTGCCAAGTGAATTAGGGACCAATACAATTGGTCAAGTTAAAAAAGTATAAAAAAACATAGTATAAAAACAAATATAAAAAGTAAAAGGTGATGTTTGTTGTGTATTAGGTCTGTGACGTGAAAAAATAAATAAATTTTTTTTAAGAAAAAAATTATTAAAAAGTTATGTGATTAAATTATTCATCAGGTTCGATTGACCATGAGTGCATTGTCTATATGTTTGTCCAGATTGTCTTCTGGTGTTCCTTCACAGAAAGGTCCAATATATAATATATAATAAAGATATTCAATTTCACCCTCACCATTAGACTAATGTTCTAACAAATGTTCAATAAATATTCAGGTAACCCTTGATATGTAACTTATACATGATTTGAGTGACAAGTAACCTATGATGACATAGGAATAAATACACATAAGTGGTCCTATATTGTATAATAATTATAACATATTCCGCTCTACTTCAAACAACTTGAACTAATCATAATATAAGATGTTTATATATGTGATATACTAAATTTATAACTGGATATAATGATGTTTTAAACTCACCTAATTGTCCTGAATAGAATCCCAATATAATGCCATGCATTCTTTCAATAGACTTCCGTTGGGAGTGATGTAATCCATAAATGAAACTGATTGGTTCTTAGTAGTATAAAAGTCTTTCACTATCAGTAGCCCAGTAATTCCATGATTAAGCAATAGCGAAACGTACGTCGGGGTGACGTCACGCTGTGTGACGTCAGACCCGGAAGTAGGTGGAGCCGACCGTGGCGTTCTGCCGCTAACACAGATCCATAAACTGATATGCAGATTCCTCCATAAATATTTCATTAGCGCTATAAGACTCGCTATCCAGTACAGTAGATCAATGTAATAGCATAAGGGAACATACTATTAGCGACTTAGCGCTCTGATAAGAAGACCGATGGTATAGAGACTATTACAATCTCTGTACATGGGAAATATATTAGGCAAATACTGCCATCTACAGCTCATACTATACACAATACTAATTATTGAGGGCTGTACAGGCGACACGCTGTTGCTAGGCAGAACATGTCTAAGCTAGATTCCTCCATAAACACTCCATCAGCGCTATTATATTCGCCATCCTAATACAGCAGATTAATGGAATATCATATTATTAGCAATTTAGCGCCTTAATGAGGAGACCATTGGCATAGAGATTACTTATTAAATACGAGTTACCCAATTACTCTTAGAGCCACTATTTATCAGCCTAAATAGGTGCACACAAATGATAATTAGCCATTAGACTTTTGGCTACTTTGTGATACATTAAATAGGGCTCGTGCTTTATGAATCTCTAATACTTGTCAAGATACATGATAATCTAACAAAATCTCTATATGTGGGGAATATATTAGGCCAATACTGCCATGTACCATTTATATTATACACAATACTAAATATTGAGAGTTATATAAGCGATACACTGTCACTAGGCAGAATACGTTTAATCTCTGCCACTCTATTTTGACACTTATGAACTAATTTGTGCTGTATATTCCCACAAGAGATTCTATATCAGTGACTTTCCTTTTGGAAATATCATAAACTCTTATCGGCTCCACCACTGGGTCAACTTATTTTTAAACTCTATATTTCTCAACACTATAATCTCTTTTTTATATTTCGCTTTATTATTTGTGTGGTATATCTGTACGTACCATTTTTAATGTATACCAATAAAAATAATATGTATTAATTCACTACCTATACGTACCTGGAGTGCTTATTTAGGTCACTATTCTTCTTCTCCTCCTTTGGATTGTATTATATGCTTTCAGTACCTAACAAAATCAGGAGGACATTGGCCACTGGCAGCAGAGTAAATGGTGTGGTTTGGGATTGGGGCAGTCATCCAATGGAATCAGTGACTATGGCTCTTTAGTGTAAGGGTGTTTAGTAGGCTCTCTGTGCAATGAACATCCCAGCCTTTATTTCTAGTAGTATCGTCCTCCTGTGTGTTTTTATATTTCTTTGAATAAAATATAGTGCATTTGAAATAAAAGTGAGGTTTGAGTATTTTTTTATTATTTTGTTTAGTTGTCCTTGCTTGTCTCTGTGTTGTGTGACAGAAGCTCTGGGCAAGAGGTTAATGGCAGGCACATAAGTCCCAGGTTCCTGTCATTTGTATTTTAAACACCAGGGAGATTGTTTGTATCTGAGAAAAAGCTTCTCATTTGGTTTCTCAGCTTCGGGAATAGCTGTTAATGAGTCCCTGGTGTTTTGTATGGAGAGAGCAGGGTGGGCTCCATACAAAACAGGGCTGGATTTACCACTATGCAACCTAGGCACTTGCCTAGGGCCCAGCGGTCCCCAGAGGGCCCCCCCAGGGCTGGCGGTGAGACCAACCTTTAAAAATGGGCCACTACTTATGGGGCAGTGCTATGTGCTTGCCCCCCTGGGCTAAAGTCTGCCAGCCAGGGCCTGAATAAGGCTATATGTTATGCTAAAAACTATAGTGCTATGGATTTTTTCAGGGAGGGGGCCCCAAACCAGTATCTTGCCTAGGGCCCCATGAGGTCCAAATCCGGCTCTGATACAAAAGGGCCAGTCCAGGTCTTTGGCTCTGCAGACTCCCAGCAGAGTAATCAGGGCACACGCTTATAAAAGGCTCCAGCCCTGATCTCTCACTGTCTGGGGAGGAGATCAGGGGTCTCCAGAGAGAAGCTTCAATTTATGCTGTGAGTTCCACTTCCTTGATTTACAGTGAGGGACATTAGGCCCCTCACTCTAGAGAGTGTACTACACCGTGTTAGCTAGTAGCCAGATGGCTAGGATTTTGTTTATGATTTTGTTATGTGTTGCAAGCTGGTGAATAAAACTAGCTGAGGCTATTAACCTGGAATGTTGGACTTATTTGATCTCTCTGGCTGAAGTGCAACCGTCTACCCCAGAGGACGGCGACCCCAATACAATTATACTACAGTTGATTAATATTTGTTTTTCTTGGTGAGTGTTTTTTTTGCTGTTTACTGTATTTCCCCTGTCCTTGGTTTGTGAGTGTATTTGTTTGTTGTTTTATATTTCCCCTGTGGTTTATTTGTCAGTCTATTTGTTTTTTGGTTTGTCTTCCCCCTGTCTGGAGAGGTGGGGAGCCTAGGGAATGTGGTGAGGAGGAGAGAGAGGAAGTAGGAGGTGAGGAGGAGGAAGAGGTAGGCCCTTCTGCTGGCAAAGCTAAATCCGGGCGCAATGTGCAGTTTAGTTTCCAAGAAAACTGTGCACTCATTCACAATTTAGTGCGCGTGTTTGAATGCATTTTGGGGAGCCTAGGTGCAAAAACCACGTTTGTAACCTAGAAGTAGCTGTGGTCACAATTATGGGACGCTGTTAATGCAGAGTTCCATTGAAAATTGTTGCTAGCGCATCAGCGACATAAAGCACAGGAAGAAGGAAAAGATGGCAGAGGATAGGTGAGCAGTTGCAGGGACTAGAGGTGAGCCTGCTCTTGTCATGTCCTATACAAGTTACAAAAAGGAGTTCAAGCAGCTCATCCCTATTGAACTGCTCGAGGGAATTAATGTGCGGGACACCGAGAGACCTGTGTCACAGATTCAGGCTGTTGAATAATGGTGCAAATGTTTAAAATTATGTTAAAACCGTTATCCTTCAGCATGTAAAAATTAAATTTTTCTGCACATTGCAACCAGAAGTCTGAATACTTTAAAAATAAACATTTTTTCCTGCTTTAATGTTTTTTGCACAAAATAAAAATATTATCAAACATTTCAAATATTTGTCCACACAGCCTCCGCCCCAAAAGGAGACACCACCAACGCCAGCAGCAGCACTCGCTACCCAGGAAGAGGATGACTCTTAGAAGGTAAATCCACCTATGTTGTAGTGGAGTGGGTGGATGCTATTAATCATTTGCCTGTAATGTAAATCACCTGTAACTGCTTTTGTCCAGATAATGGTTATTAATGGGTTTTTGTTTACATTTTCTAAGGAACATCACAAGGTGCCAGGAGGGACACACCTGAAAGACAGTGCAGCCATGGAGTCAGAGGACTTCTTAATCTTACAGCCCTTTGGCATATTACAAGAGCCTGTGCATGCTGCACAAATCCCACCACTTCTACACCCAGCCAAACTCAACCAGCTCCTGTGCCCAATTTGGCAGAATCTATTCGGAAATTTAGCAGGGTGCAGTAGACTTTGGTGCAATTTCACCAGGACTCCCTGAGAGGTATTCAGCACCAGCTGACTAAAGGCTTTAGATGCTTGCCCAATATGCAAGACACCTAACAAAGGATGTCTACATCATTCGAACGCATAGATGCCAGCTTGATAAAGCTAAATACAGGACTAAACAACCTAATTGCGGCTCTGCGTGAACTCTCAGGAAATTTATTAAACATGTGTGGCCAATTATTGGCACAGGTGCAGGTGCCCTCATCTGTTGGCAGCATGGTCAGCACAAACCCAAGTCCGTCATTACCCACTACTCCTGTACGTAGCAATGGTAGAATCAGGGGTGCAGATGACCATTAACCGTCCGGGGTTAAGTCACCAGAAAAAATAATATATATAATTGATTTGTATTTATGGTAAAGTGCCTTTTTTAATTTAACAGCACAGACCGTGTTATTTCTCTTTATTTACATTTAGTTAGTTAATTAATTTTTCCTTTATGCACACTGTTGTTGTTTGCTTGAGTAAGCTGGGAACAGAACACTTATATTGATTTTATCATTCAACAATGCCTAAATGATTATGTCAACAAACATACATATACCCATAAAATAAGGTTAATGGTGTTTGCATATGACATTCATAATGATGTTGGTTTTACAATAATAGGTAATAATTAAAAACAAGGTTACTGGTAATTACACAATAATTCCACTTACTTTAAAATCATTCTCACCTGAAAAATAAGTATGGATGATTCTCTATGACCTGGCTCCCCACCTCTGTTTTATGACCATCAGCTGGTGGAATGAGCTCATCTGGTTCCTTACTTTATATTGTGTTAGGGGTATACTTTGGTTCAGGGCCAAATTATGCAGCACACAGCACCATAACACCTTATCAGCTACCTTAACTGGGACATAAAGAAGCACACCGCAGATGTATCAAGGCACATGAAGGTGGACTTCTAAATACCAAAGGTAAGTTCTATTACCCCTCTATGACAGAGGTGTCATAAACCAGGACTGACACCCATATCCAGAATCTCTTACAATTAAATATAAATACATGTAGATGATTGCAAACGCACATAAAACACCAATCACCGAAATAAAACAAACCCATGTGGCCTGCGCAGCCTGGTGCTGTGGATGTTCCTCTCTTCCTGTCGGTGCTGACTCAAAAATCAGATGTTCCTCCAAAACAACTAAAACGACTTTTCCAACCATTTTCAAGCACCCTCAGAGTCATGGGCATTTGGGACCCTTTTTATAGTCCTTATTAGCCTGCATAGACCAATGACTAATGTGTTTGCTAATCACGCCTATAAAATGTAGTGTCTTGCAGTACAACAAAAATGTAATTTAAATGGTGACCCCCATCTAGAAATAATGTTATAAGTGTATAATTATTTCCACATTATACAAATATAAGTATTAGGTCACTGGTGATGAAGTAGAGATGAAAAAAACCATTACATATAATCTATAATTAAATATGGTCCACTAATTTATTCTTAAAATCAATTGTGCCCAGTAGGAAAGTTCCTAATAATTTTTGGCCTTCTACAACAAAAAAGATGGTTTATTGAAACTTCCATTGTGTATCCTACTATCACCTATAGAAAGTAGCGTTTTGTATCTGGTGATTTTGAATTCAAAGTTTGCAAAATGGCAGCTTCATACATTATGCGATTTGTAGAGCTAGAGTGGAAAAAAATCAGGGCCGCGATTTGTGGCGATTTTGAGAATGGCGATTTTGAAAGAAACACATCTTTACATCAAATCGCTGGTTAATAAATCAGTGATTTTAAACTTGAGAAAATCAATGAAAATGCAAAATTGCAATTGATATATTTACCACTAGGCCTGTAAAGCATCTTCACATTAAAATGGCACAAATCTCAAATTAAATATCTAGGCACGCCTTGATTGAGCCAAGCAGTGGATTACTTTTGAAAAACACTGTCTTAGTGCGCTGATACATATTGCTGCATGGACCCCATCTCTGCCATATGTAGCCCATCCCACGACTGCCCCGACACTGGCTTAATAGAAAAAGCGGAGACAATTTAAATGCATTATCTTAGACGTGTGAATAAAAACAATGCCCTGATTAGAGAACTGACTTCATTTGAAATTCTCTGTACTATTTAGTAAGATCCAAAACACTCCAATCCCTCTATATAGAAACTCCTGGGAAATGACGTTTTGCCATCTCCCCAGAGCTACTAAAATCTGGGAGCAGGATTTAGAGTTACAGCTAGCTGCCCCTGTAAATGTTAGCATTGTAAATGCCAGGAAATCCCTGGCATTTATGGTGGAGTTGTTCAAAGACTCGACCATTTTTCATGGAGGTGATAAAAATTTCTAAAGATAATTTGGGAGAGGGAGAGCCCAATGACCCAGACTTCTGGATTCTAAACATAAGTAAGGTGTCAATTTCATAATAAAAATCCCTCCTAAAGCACTCCAATAAAGGGCAAACGTGATTACCCCGGTTAAATGAAAATCCACTATTCTCCCATCAGTTACGGATTGGTTTAACTGATTAGATTTCTATATGTCAATGAAAGATGTCACTTTGGCCACATTGGATCAGCTGGCTGAACTTAAAAAAAATCAGATACATATAGTGATTATAATATTTAAATTGAGTTATTTTAGTACGTCAGGTGTGGTCAGGAGACAATTCCTACAGTATTGTTTTCTCTTGAATAACAGGAGCACAGGACTGCCACCCCCCTTTCCCCTTCCTGACATGTTTTTCTTGTTAGTCTGTTGGAGTTTCCTACTCCCCCTTCTTGTTCTTATTTTCTTTTATATTGTTCCTTTGTTTTTTCAAATAGAAAGAAATGAAAAGTTTGGGGTGTTTATTATACAATGCTTTTTGTTAACTTAGCTGATATTTATCGATTTCAATAAAAAATAGTTTATATAAAAAAAGAAAATAAGGGAAGCAAGGGAACATAACAAAAGTATGGTTTAAATTGAAGTGGAGAGTCAAATAAACTGAAGGTTAAAGAGCCAGAGAGGTAGCCAGACAAAGCCAAGATACAGAATTAAAAACTGAACAAATTCAGAAGTCAGCTATGATAGACAAACCACGGAGATTTAACAACTTAAAAGATCAGTAGACAACACTGGCAGGAAGAGAACAAACAGCATGGTGGGCAATCATTTTCCAATTTTAAGTCTCAGAATGTATGTACAAGTATGACTTAATCTTAGAGAAGTTATCCCTTACGGGAAGTATATACCTGTTGGCATTGAATGCATTCGAACCTTCAATGCAGGTGTTGGAGAGTCAGCAGAATTATCCACAATGTCTCCTAAAAGAAAAAAAAAATGATTTAGTTAATAATAATGATAACTTAAATGGTACAACATGCACAGCCAATGATGATTCCTACAATTACACTTATAGGTGATCTGAGGGCATGGGAATAAGGAGGAGTCATCTGCATGTAAAATATATTGTTTCTGCTACCAGTAAAAAAAAAAAAAAGTTACTTATTATAATATAATAACTAATTTAACTTTAATTTATTGACACTTTTTCCAGTATAGAGAATGAAACTACAGGATGTGCATAATTTACCCTTTCTGTGCCAGAGATCAGGTGAAGTTTGGGCACTATGCAGCTCTGGTCAATTTCTAACAATACATGTTTACTGTGCATGTGGAATGCTTGGATGTAGGAATTTTCTATATATGTGATTGCTTTGTAATTAGGAGCACCATGCCTAAGAGATACTTTTTATTTTCTGGTTTTCAGAAGTTTCTGGATAATGGGTTTCTGTATAGAAGATTGCCATGTCATAAAATAAAAAAGGACAAGAACAGTATGACACAAAGGGGCATATTCAATTAGGGTTCCGGTCCGCAGTAACGCGCATTACCGCGGACCGGAACCCTAATTGAATATGCCCCTTTTCGTACGCAACCCTATGGGCTGCGAACGAAAATCCACGTTATTGCGGTAACGTGGATTAAGTTCGCGGCCCATCCCGGCGCGATCTCGCGGACCGGAATTGTAATTGAATATGCCCCAAAGACAGAAACAGAAGGTAAGGGAAAATAGGGGTTAATAATTTCAGCAACCTTACACATAATTATTGTTTTTACATTTACAAACTAAAAGATACACCAAATGCACTATGCAGTCAGCACTATACTCAATAAGATATATTAATGTTCAAAACAGTTCAGTAAAAGTCTCCCTTAATCAAGTGGTAGAACCTGTTCCAAATAGAAACAAGGATTAACACCACATGGTTAATTATGTGGCAGTATCAAAATGGAGGGAAAGTTAAGTAAATCAAAGAGGTAAGGGGACTGACGAACTGCCCAAAATCTGCTTAATTTAGCACAAGATTGCTTAATTTAAGATTTTATAGATCTAAAACATTCTTGCATTTGATCTATTGTGGCTCTCTGATGTTTTCTCTTAGTGGTTATCGTTCCAATTTTGACAAATAAAATAAGATATGCATGAAGAAAAAATTTGAAAGCCTGCATATAGGTATTAGTTAGCAATTCATTAACATAATGAATATGTTTATTAACGCAAGCACAGAAAAGATCACAACATTTTGATAGCAGTCCCTTTTCTTCGTATTTTTGAAGGTTTTATTGGGTAAGAGTGTTATGCAAGCACCAAGTACACAGTGTTAGTTGTGAGTGTGCTACATTTCTGAGATAATGAGGCAGAGGCAGTGAGGCAGAAGTCCTAACTACTAAGCCACCGTGCTGCCCCATGCTGACCATGAAACAAAGTCAAATCAAAATCAAAAGATTTATTAAAAAGTTGCTAGTAAATGCTTTCTATAGCATTTATGGATAAGATCCAGGATTATATCAAAGGGAAGTCTGGTACCAAAAAACTACAAAGAGATATTGGCACTGTCAGGATACACGTGGCTAAATACCTAAGGTGGATTTCAATGATCTGGGCCTCTTTACCAGCAAAGCAAATTGTGAAATGAGATCCAACTCTGGGACCAAAGACCTGAGATACAACAGTAGCAATCATAAACAAAAATATAGAACCTGATTCATCAAGGGACGTATCTGCCAATTTTGTGCGTATTGTACACAAAACCACACTGCGCATGCCCAAAAATGGGACTTAAGTAAGCAAAATAGTGAGATACAAACAAACAAGTACCCAAAGTAGTGATGCTGGGGCTCGGCTTCCTGAAAACTGAGCCAAACCAAATATCGGAGATCCGAGTACCGAGCCGAGCAAGCTTGATACTTTTGTGCCGAGCAAGCTTGATATTTAAAGCGAGGCAAAACGTCATTGTTGTGTTGTCGGATATTGAGAGTTTTTGATTCTATAAGTACCACCCTCCACGGAAATCCGGCGCCATTTCACAGAGACACACAAAAGGGGTAGTAGGGTTCTTGGCAGTCTCCAGTTCAGTTAAGTTAAAGAGAAGGGTTGGCAGTGTTGTTCAAAGTCTCCCGTGATATTCTACAGAGTTATAGCTTTCACAGAAACAGGAGAGTTTGCAGTTTTCAGGGCTGAAACAGAAATAATGAGACTGGCAGTGTTCTTAAAAGTCTCCAGTCTATAAAAAACCCTAGAATGGTTCAGAGAAGGGCGACAAAATTGATAAAGGGTATGGAGTCATTAAGTTATGATGTAAGGTTAGTCAGTTTAGGCATGTTTACTTAAGAAAAGAGACATCCAAGAGGAGATATTATTACTATGTACAAATACATTAAGGGTCAATACAGAGAACTTTCATGGGAACTTTTTACCCCAAGGACTATACACAGGACACGCGGTCACCCCCTAAGGTTAGAGGAAAGGAAATTTCACAGCCAGCAAAGGGAGCGGTTCTTTACAGTAAGGGCAGTCAAGATATGGAATTCATTGCCAGAGAAGGTTGTGATGACAGATTCAATAGATATGTTTAAGAAAGGGCTAGACAATTTTTTTGCGGAAAAGTGTATCTAGGGATACGACCGTTAATTAAGATGAAGGATAGTAGTGGATATAGGGTAAAAATAGGGCTGCAATATTGGGTCTGGGGGGATTTTCACAATTAAAACAGAGTGGCGGTTGCTTACTCTGGATCAATTTCAAATATAAGTGAGGGATCGCAGGAGATCCAAAATAAGTTGAACTTGATGCACTGGTGTCTTTTTTCAACCTCATCAACTATGTTACAATGTTACTATGTATGTTACATTCTACTGTGCCTTAGCTCACACAGAAACAGGAGAGGTGACAATTTTCAGTGCTGAAACAGAAATAAGGCTGGCAGTGTTCTTAAAAGTCTCCAGTCACATTGTACTGTGTTATTGTAGCTCACATAGAAACAGAAGAGGTGGCAGTTTTCAGTGCTGAAACAGAAATAATAGGGCTGGCAGTGTGCTTAAAAGTCTCTAGTCACATTGGACTGTGTTATTATAGCTCGCACATAAGCAGGAGAGATTCCACTGTTCTTGCTAGTCTACAGTCTACGTGCCATTGCTCATTGTCAGTGCTGAAATAGAAATAAAAGGGCTGGCAGTGTTCTTAAAAATTGGGGAGATCGAGCACACAGACTCCTAGCCCGGATATTACGTGATAAACACACCCGCAACCACATTATCTCTATCAGGAACCACTCAGGGGACCTTACCTATGATCCTAAACATATAGCTGACATTTTCAGAGACTTTTACTCCTCTCTCTATAATCTCCCACCTCAAATTTCAGATCCCATTTCTTTACAATCTTAAATTAGTGACTTCTTATTAGAGATGGTCACTGACCCCCGTGTTTTGGTTTTGCACTCGGTTTTGGATCTGGATAACCTTCGTGTTTTGGTTTTGGTTTTGCAAAACCGCCATTGCGTGTTTTGGTTTTGGTTTTGGTTTTGTTTGGTTGTTTTGCTATTTTCGAAAAAAATACAATTTTTTTGGTCTAAAATAACCTAATTTAGTGCTCCACCAGTTTCTTAGATAAGTGAGGTAATTCTAAAGCAGAAAAACACTCAGATCTCTGGCGCTAATGTATCCCGTGTGTACTGTATATTATAGCCTCAGGATCGAATGCAGCAAACTCAAAAAGAGGCAGTGTTAAGCCTCTAAAAATTATATATAGCAAACAAAGATAGAGAGTTGCGCAGAGTTACCAATTCAAAATTTAATAAATGGTATAGAATAACAGACAGTAAAAACCCAAATAATGGGTGTGGTGTACACACGTAGAAAATCTGTATATTAGATATATGCCTAAAAAAGGTTCAGAATTGACACAGATAAAAATACAAATACAGATCAGCAAGTGAAATTGTTAAATACATGAGCTATATAGCATACATAAATGAATATTTGGCACAATGTCACCTAGGTATTTAATACAGGTAAATATATGCACTAGATCTCAATAATGGAAAAAAGGAATATGTATAAATCCCCAACTCATGAGCAAAGGGACATCAAAATAAATCCAGGTGCCTTTTTAGGCAAAAAAATATTATGCACGGTGTCTCTTATAAATTACTCATCAAGATATAAATGTGCCAGCAAAAGAGTCTTTGTATATGTAGATCCCTAAGGATTTGTATATGCATCTACTGCAGTGAGTAAAGTATAAAATCCTTGGCCGTTAGAACAGTCAGTGAATATATACACTATTGAAGTACCAATGTATCACACAGTTGAAACAATCAAAATAGGAGAGCATCAAGTTGGTAGTTCTTCTTACCGCTGCAGTGGCTGAGTGTGATTTAAAACCAACGTACTTCCAAAGATTGCTTAAACAGTCTTATCACCGGTGGTTCACGGCATCTAGTTTTAAGGATTTACCTTATCATCATATCGTCATAGGCATAACTCAGGCAGTATTGCAATACACTCACGGTCTTCGGTGCGCACCTCCAATATGATCCGGGCAAGTCCAAATTCAGAAGGAAAAAGGTTCCGTTTGGTACTTGAATATCTCTGCCATCAATAGGCTCAAAACAATACAGGCAGCATGAACAAGGCGACGCGTTTAGTCTGAACTTCAGACTTTCTCTAGCCATAAATCACTGACTCAGTAGCTGCCTTTTTAAAGGGAGTATCTCATTAGACATAATTGTCAACACCTGTTTAGATCGTGGAGACCTTAAAAGTGCATATATATTTGTGCAAGGAACCTTGTATAACAAAAAAATATATATATAACACAACACAATATACATGAAAACAACAAACAAAAACAATCCATCATTTATTTGTATCAGAATTAAAATATGATACAATATTAAAAAATCATAAAAGTTATTATAATAAAAAAATATAAAATATATACATTTTAGGATATTAGTTTGAATAGTAAATTTAGAACTTCTTAGCACATTCTGAAATATCATAATATTAATAGGGACTAGACATATATTACAAATTGGCTAGATTAAATGCATAGATATACTTAATCTCCCCTGATCTACAATATCATGAAAATCATAATAAACCTCTCTATAATATCCTAAAACCTGGGCAACAATATATAGAAAACCCAAGGATATAATTACAGAATAGTCTACTTGTGCAAAAATACACATCACATAATAACATATCTATCAGATATATGATCCACATAAACCATATTAGCTTTTCTTATAAAAATTGGTTGATAAAAGAAAAAATCATGACTGCCACTCGCTGAACTCTATAGTCTCATTCAAACCCTCTGGATGTAGGGTTTGTAATTTGAATATCCATGATGCTTAGCTTCTGCATAATTTTTGGTAACGATCCCCGCCCCTTATTGTGGGGTTAAGTTTTTCAATATCTATAACTTTCAGACCCCTAGGATTGCACTCGTGCTTCTCCAGAAAGTGTCTAGATACACTATGTTTGGGGTAGCCTTTCAAGATGTTTTGTCTATGTTCCCTACAACGACTTTTTAGGGAACGTGTAGTTCTACCCACGAACTGGAGGCCACACGGGCACTCCAGCATGTAGATAACATAAGTTGATTCACAATTTATAAATTGAGAGATGGCATACTCTATACCGCTAACCCCAGATCTAATGCTGGTCACTGCTTTACCGATAAAGTCACAAGTAAGGCATACATTCTTATTGCAACTATAGCACCCTAAACTTCTAGAGGGTAGCCAAGACTGAGAAGTAGTTTTAACGATATTGGTGTTCGTTTTTAACACACTTGGAGCTAACAAATTTTTTAAGTTGTTATTTTTCTTATAAATCACTTTTGGAACTTTGTCTAAGATGTTACTAAGGACAACATCTTGATGTAAAATCTTATAGTTATTAGTAATAATACGTTTTATCATATGAGGCTTAATGTTAAATTTAGAAATATATATAAGAGATTTGTTAAAATCTTCTTTATCACAAGTCCCATGAAGAGAACTTTTAGCTTTAGGAACCAACAGATCACTCCGTTTCTTTTTTGAAGCAAAATCTTTAGCTTCTTCTAATAACTGTATTGGATAACCTCTCTTAAGAAAATCAAGTGACATTTTTTCAGCCTGTAGAACAAAATCTTTGTCAAGGGTACAATTGCGCCTGATTCTACAAAGCTGGTCCTTGGGTATATTATGAATCCAGGGCTTGTGATGACCACTTTTGAAATGTAGGTACGTACTGGAATCAACAGATTTATTTAGCTGGTAGGAACAATTTTATTATTAGTTTTATTAGTATTGTTAGGGTCACATCCAGAAAGTTCACAGTGAACATATTAAACTGATAAGTGAAAAATAAATTAAACGTGTTCGTTTTCAAAAAGGAAACAAATTCTGAAGCCAACTCTGATCCTCCTTCCCAAATAATAAATAAATCATCTATGTAACGGCCATAGAGCACCAGGTTCGCCCCGAATGGACCGCCCCATATGAGGCTGTCTTCCAACGCCCCCATATAAATGTTGGCGAAGCTCGGGGCAAACCTGGTGTCCATGGCCGTCCCAAGAGTCTGTAGATAATAAACTGAATCAAACAAAAAATAATTATGGGTAAGTATAAACATAATGGCATCAGTGATAAAGCTGTGCTGTCCCTCAGAGATGTCCTCCCTTTTCATCAGGGCTTGTGTGCCTCCTATATGGGGAATATGCGTGTATAAAGCCTGGATGTCCAGGGTCAGAAAGCCCCAACCCGGACGCCAGGTAATATTTTGAATCAAATTTAGAACGTACATGGTTCTAACGTGCAAGTGCAAGTTCTAAATTTACTATTCAAACTAATATCCTAAAATGTATATATTATATATATTTTATATTTTTTTATTATTATAACTTTTATGATTTTTTAATATTGTATCATATTTTAATTCTGATACAAATAAATGATGGATTGTTTTTGTTTGTTGTTTTCATGTATATTGTGTTGTGTTATATATATATATTTTGTTACACAAGGTTCCTTGCACAAATATATATGCACTTTTAAGGTCTCCACGATCTAAACAGGTGTTGACAATTATGTCTAATGAGATACTCCCTTTAAAAAGGCAGCTACTGAGTCAGTGATTTATGGCTTGAGAAAGTCTGAAGTTCAGACGAAACGCGTCGCCTTGTTCATGCTGCCTGTATTGTTTTGAGCCTATTGACGGCAGAGATATTCAAGTACCAAACGGAACCTTTTTCCTTCTGAATTTGGACTTGCCCGGATCATATTGGAGGTGCGCACCGAAGACCGTGAGTGTATTGCAACACTGCCTGAGTTATGCCTATGACGATATGACGATAAGGTAAATCCTTAAAACTAGATGCCGTGAACCACCGGTGATAAGACTGTTTAAGCAATCTTTGGAAGTACTTGGTTTTAAATCACACTCAGCCGCTGCAGCGGTAAGAAGAACTACCAACTTGATGCTCTCCTATTTTGATTGTGACAACTGTGTGATACATTGGTACTTCAATAGTGTATATATTCACCGACTGTTCTAACAGCCAAGGATTTTATACTTTACTCACTGCAGTAGATGCATATACAAATCCTTAGGGATCTACATATACAAAGACTCTTTTGCTGGCACATTTATATCTTGATGAGCAATTTATAAGAGACATTGCCTAAAAAGGCACCTGGATTTATTTTGATGTCCCTTTGCTCATGAGTTGTGGATTTATACATATTCCTTTTTTCCATTATTGAGATCTAGTGCATATATTTACCTGTATTAAATACCTAGGTGACATTGTGCCAAATATTCATTTATGTATGCTATATAGCTCATGTATTCAACAATTTCACTTGCTGATCTGTATTTGTATTTTTATCTGTGTCAATTCTGAACCTTTTTTAGGCATGTATCTAATATACAGATTTTCTACGTGTGTACACCACACCCATTATTTGGGTTTTTACTGTTTGTTATTCTATACCATTTATTAAATTTTGAATTGGTAACTCTGCGCAACTCTCTATCTTTGTTTGCTATATAGGTAATTCTAAAGCTAATAAATTATGAAAAAAACAATTTAATCCCTGGCAGGCCTTCCTTAATTCGAACATTTGTCTGCAAATTATACAGACAAACCTGGTTGTCTACCTCCTCCATCTTTGATTATTGGCAATGTAGCCATCGTCTTTGGGTGTATATTACACCCTACACTTGTAGTTGAATATTAAAAAAAGCAGCCTGCACAGACTGTGGAACTAGAAAGTAAAATTATATGGACCACGGTAGTTTGGTGGCTATCTATGCCCCCCCCCACCCTCCACTTGTAGTTGACTATAAAAAAAACAGCCTGCACAGACTGTGGAACTAGAAAGTAAAATTAAATGGACCACGGTAGTTTGGTGGCTATCTATGCCCCCCCCTGCCCTCCACTTGCAGTTGAATATAAAAAAAGCAGCCTGCACAGACTGTAGAACTAGAAATTTGAATATACAAAGAAATGGACAAAGGCAGTTTGGTATCTGTCTGCATCAGACCCCCCCCATCCACTTGTAGTAAAGTAGAAAAAAAAGCAGCCTGCACAGACTGTAGAATTAGAAATTTGAATATACAAAGTAATGGACCAAGGCAGTTTGGTATCTGTCTGCATCAGATCCCCTCTCCACTAGGAGTAAAATAGAAAACTATTCAGCCGTTATATAATCTAGAATATAAATAGAAATTGAGAAAGGCAATTTGGTATCTGTCTGCATCATAATCATCAACATCCTCATTAGCGCCCTCGTCACCTCCACAAATCTCCCCCTCATCCTCTTCTATTTCCAAAGTGGCATCCTCAATTTGTGTATCAGCGGCTACACTCGGGCTGTTCAGCAGAACTTCTGAAAGGGCCCTTCTTTATGGGTACACTAACAGAATGCTCATGATTAGACATACAACTGTGGATGGACTCTCCACAGGGATTGGTGTCATTTGTGAATCAGAGCAAACATTATCCTCTAATGCCTTACTGTTATCTTGCAGCTCGGCTTTGATGCATAACAGTAGTTGTGCACCAATTGTAGGCTCGGTAACTTTTTAGGATCTGCCACTAATAGCCCAAGGTGAAGGCCTCATTCTCTCTTTGCCACTGCGTGTGTATAATGGCATGTTGGCAAAAAATTTTTTATCGGCACTTAACTTTTACTCAGTAACACTTCTTTTTCTTTTTCAGTAAATTTTTTATTTTTTTGTTTTTTGGACTGATTTCGAAACACTGTGTAGTTTGACATCGCCTTGCCCAGATGACGTACTGGGAACACTAACATCAGGACTGGTGACAGAACCTGGTTGCTCATTCTGATCATATGTGGACTGCTTTGAATCCATTCTGAGCCCAAAGCACTGGGGAGTGCTTAAAATTATTTGGTACGATACTGCTGACAGATAGTAATTTTGACAGCCAGAAATATTTATGCACAATTATGGGGGACACCCCAAAAGCACTGGGAAGTGCTAAAAATTATTTGGTAGATACTGCTGACAGATAGTAATTTTGACAGCCAGAAATATTTATGCACAATTATGGGGGACACCCCAAAAGCACTGGGGAGTGCTAAAAATTAGTTGGTACGATACTGCTGACAGATAGTAATTTTGACAGCCAGAAATATTTATGCACAATTATGGGGGACACCCCAAAAGCACTGGGGAGTGCTAAAAATTAGTTGGTAGATACTGCTGACAGATAGTAATTTTGACAGCCAGAAATATTTATGCACAATTATGGGGGACACCCCAAAAGCACTGGGGAGTGCCAAATATTGAAAAAAGAAAAAAAACCTCTATCCTCCTCTCTTCTCTAGTGATTTTTGTTACAACACATGGAATCAGAATATTGGATTCTCTGTACCTGCTCTAATCAGCCTGTGATTACACCCTGCTCTCTCCCTCTGTCAAATGGCGATGGATTGCTGTGGAGGCGGGTATTTATAATCCTGAAGTATCGCGAGAACCGAGCCCCGAGATCCGACAACGTCACAATGACGTTCTGCCTCGATTTGGATTCGGAGCGGGCGGGAGAGTACCGAGCTACTCAGTACTCGGTACTTGGATACCCAAAGTTCCGGTGGGTTCGGTTCTCTGGGAACCGGACCCGCCCATCTCTACTTCTTATCCTCTATCGCTCTGCCCTCACTTATCCTCTATCGCTCTGCCCTCACTTACTAATGAGCCTTTTACGACTGACTAAATCGCCCAAACAATTAAAGACCTCAAAAATGCATCGGCCCCTGGTACAGACGTTTTATAATATATGGCCGTGAAACCCTTTGCCAACTCCCTTATGCCCATGATCCTCGAACTCTTCAATTCTATGCTTCTGGGCTCTATATTCGATCAGGCAACAACTCAGGCAGACATCGTAGTCTTACCCAACTCTGGTCACAACCCTCAACTCTGTGGAAACTACATACCTATTTCCCTGTTGAAAGTAGACGTCAAATTGTTTGCAAAACTCCTCGATAATCGCCTGAACACTGTCATCACCTCACTGGTTCACGCCGACCAGGTTGGTTTATTCCTGGTCACCAGGCATCGGATAATACCCGACGAGCAATTGACTTGACTTATGTTTCCAACTCCCGCAACATCCCCACTCTACTCATAGCCTTAGACGCGGCATTTGACAGGGTGGGATGGCCCTATATGGCGTTGCTTCTCTCTACGTTAACCCAACTGCTTCCATCCTGGCTAACGGTTTTCAGTTCTCTCCCTTTGCGATTCGGAATGGTACTAGACAGGGATGTCCATTATCCCCACTCAATTTCGCTTTATTGATCGAACCCCTGGCTTGTAAAATTCGTATCAACCCTGATATTTCCGGTGTCCGGGTTGGTTCTTCTGAACATAAATTATCTTTATATGTGGATAATATCCTTTTGTCAGTCACAACCCCCCTCATATCGCTTCCAAATTTACTCAAGGACATCACTCTCTTTCTAGCACCCTTTCTAATTACAAGATTAATAAGCATTAATCTTTCCAAATCAGAAATTCTCAACCTCAATATCACCCCTGCCCTTCTGTCAACCCTCAAAACTAGCTTTGATTTTAGATGGCAGTCTCACAAACTAAAATATCTTGGGATTTACCTCACTCGCTCCTATGACCAACTGTTCGCAGCAAATTTTCCTGCTTTATTGTCATCAAGACTGATCTTTTAAAATGGGATAAACTCATTATCTCTTGGACGGGTAGAATAAACTCCCTCAAAATCAATATCGACTTCTATGTCTGTTTCAAGACTTACCCCTTAAAGTCCCCGCCAATTCCTTTAAACTCCTTCAACAAATGGCTACAAAATTTGTTTGGTCTGTCAGGAAGCCCAGGATTCGAATGCAGACTCTCCATAAACCAATCCAAGAAGGAGGACTGGGAGTTCCCCAGTTTCTTAAATATTATCGCGCCACTCAACTTACCCAGTGTGTACTCTTTCACTCTCCTTTGGGACAGCGAGTCTGGTTCGATATTGAATCCGCCCTCACCACAGCACCGGCCTTCCCTATCACGTTTCCTCCCCCTCTAGCTTTCTCCCTCACCTGCTGGACTCATACAGTCTCCTCGTACAATCTAGCCCCTAACTCATGGCACATGGCTCCTTTATGGAATAACCCCTCTTTTATTCCCGGACTACACCCAGCCCAATTCTCCTACTGGATGTGTTGTGGCATTAATTTCCTCGCCGACATCGCGCCGCTTCAATTCTTACCCTCTTTTGCGGACATTCAAAAGAGATTTTGCATTTCTTTGAACTGCTTTTTTCAATATCTTCAACTTCGAAATTTATATAACTCTATCCGACGTACAGTCGTTGATATACACCTAACCTCTCCTTTGGTGACGTTCTGCGATCTCCGCTGCCCTTCCAGGGGCCTGATCTCCACATTATACCGCCTTATCGTAAAACACAAATGCCCCCTTAAGGACCCCCACAAACTTAAATGGGAGGAGGATATGGGGGAATCGATTACTCCCGAGAAGTGGGAAAAGATTCGCCTGAATCTCTCTAAAACCTCTATCTGCGCTAAGTTAAGCGAAAAATGTCGCAAGATTTTTTTACCGTTGGTATTTGGTCCCACACCGGCTTCATACAATATATCCAGCCTCCTCATGCTGTGCTGGTGTCAATATGTTCAAGTGGGTACCCTGTCTCATATATGGTGGCACTGTCCTAAACTGCTCCCTTTCTGGCAATCGATCCACCGATTAATTTTCAACATCACTCTAGTTTCTCTCACTCCATCCTAAGATATCGAAACTCAGAAACTTATTACACATATTCTTAGTGCCGTTAGATGCCAAATTGCCCTTTTCTCGAAAAATCCAAGTCCACCTCCCTTGCCTTCTGTTATCAACCGGATCTGGCAAGTCTATCATATGAAATATATTACTAGCATTCTTCGCCACACCCCTGTCCAATTTAATAAGGCCTGGAGTCCTTGGACTGAATATCATGGAGCCTCTCCTCCTCTGGCTTTTTAAGGCCTCTGAGCCCTAATTTCCAACTTTTAGTGCTATCTTGAATTTTCACCTTCATTTCACTTTTCCTCTCATTTCAATGGCTCCCCCTTCCCTCCTACTCCTATTCTTCCCTCTCTCCCTTCTCTTTTCTCATCTCTCCCTGATTTTTCTTTTTTCTCCTCATATCTATAACAATATGCTGTTTACATCAATTGGAAAACTACATTACGTTTTTGCTTTTCCTGTTTTGTCTGTTTCCTTCATTCTCTTTTCTGTAAAATTTAATGAAATATCTTTAAAAAAAAAAGAAAAAAGACTCCAGTCACATTGTACTGTGTTATTATAGCTCATGCAGAAACAGGAGAGGTGTCAATGTTCTTGCCAGTCTACAGTCTACGTGCCATTGCACACTGTCAGTGCTGACAGAGAAATAATAGGGCTGGCAGTGCTCTTAAAAGTCTCCAGTCACATTGCTCTGCAAGTGTCATCAAAATGGATTCACATCAGTCCACAGAAGACCAGGAGCACCAAGCAGCTGATGGCACCAGTCATTATGATAGTAATCCATCTACGTCATTTGCTAAAGCCTATGTTAAAGTGTATAGTGGTTTTAAGTCAGGAAAACAAAAATGTAAAAAAACACCTGTAATCAAGGCAAAGTTAACTGCAGAAAAAAAATAAAATTGTCAACATGCCATTTTACACATGCAGTGGCAAGGAAAGAATCAGGACTTCGCCTTTCTCTATGAATGCTAGTTCTGCAACTGTCAGTGAGGCATCTTCTTGTAAGGTCAGTCATGACAATGCAAGACCTTGTCATTCTGACTCAAAAAGAGATGCCCAAATACTTTAACATGTAAAAGCTGAGCTGGAAGAAAAGGCATTAGAAGAAACTGTATGTTCAGATTTAGAAATGACACAAATCCATGTGTCTATCCACGAGTGCTATGTGTAAGCCTGACATTTCTGATACTGTACTTATAAAGAAGCCTCCTTTCACCATTTCTGCAGTGGTGTGGATGAGCAGCCAAAGTGTAGTCGATGATACAAAATTGAGGATGCCACTTTAGAATTGCAACAGGATATGGGAGATATTTGTGTAGCTGATGACGGCGCTAATGAGGATGTTGGTGACGATGATGTTGTTTGTGTAAGTCCTGCACCAGTGGAAACAGTTCTTGCATGTGATAAGAAGAAGGCCATTGTCATGTCTGCGCATAAGAGCTCTTATGTGTGGATTTATTTTTACCCAAATCCTGACAACAGTTGTCTAGCCATTTGTAGCGTTTGTAAAGCCACAGTCAGTAGAGGTAGGGACTTTAACCATCTAGGAACCTCATCCACGTTATGCCATTTGAAGCGAGTTCATGGCAAGCTATTGGGAAAATCTGAAACTTATGCTAAAAAAATAACAAACAGTCCAGCATCAGTTAGGTCCCTTCTCTCAGCTAGATCCCGGCATCTGCAATCTACACCCACAACACCTTCCTCATCAATATCCTCAGTAGCGATTATTGTTAGTCCTGCATCCAAGTTGCTAAGGCTAGATGGCTTCTCCACCATCTAGGGTTCCTCCTAAAGAATTCTTAAATCTTAGTCCCGCTGCTGCTGCTGCTGGGGGT
This sequence comes from Mixophyes fleayi, assembly GCF_038048845.1. NCBI lineage: Eukaryota > Metazoa > Chordata > Amphibia > Anura > Limnodynastidae > Mixophyes > Mixophyes fleayi. Next base: position 57,977,306 of record NC_134411.1, on the reverse strand, counting down.
GGATCTTCATCTCAGAAGAAGAAGTAGACTACTAGTAGTTTACAACAATTGACTGTTAAACAATACTTTGCAAGAGGAAGCAAGTATAAAAGCTGTCACCCAGTCACAAAGCGGATCATTGATGCCATGGCGATTATGCAAGTATTAGATCTGTGTCCAATATTCACTATTAATGCAGCTGGTTTTAGACAGTTAATTGAGGTCTTGTGTCCCTGTTACCAAATTCCATTACAACATCATTTTACTAGAAAAGCTATTGCTCACCTGTAGAAGAAGGTTTATAAAAATGTAATTATTGGGCTACAAAATGCCATTCTACCCTCTGTACACTTAAACACAGATATGTGGAAAACTAAAGATTATATGACTGTGACAGCCCACTGGGTTGGTGATTCACCCTCACCAGCAGGAACAGCAGCAGCATGTGTCCAACTACGTCACAGTTTTTCGAGGCAGGCTACAATGTGTCTCACCGGCTTCATTAAGAGGCATACAGCTGACAATCTGTTATAAAACTAAGGGATGTTATTGCAACATGGCTTATCCAGCTTGGACTCTCCTCAGGATATGTCATTTCTGATAACGCCACCTATATTGTGAGAGCATTACAGCTGGGTGAATTCCATCACATTCCCTGTTTTATTCACACAACAAACTTGTTGGTGCAGAGCTTTTTTAAAAATGACAGTCACATGCAGGAGATGCTTTCTGTGGCCCGTAAAATATCTGGACATTTCCGGCATTCAGCAACAATATGTAAGAGATTGCAGCAGCTACAAGAACAATTAAATTTGCCCTGCTACTAACTGAAGCAAGAGGTGATAACAAGGTGGAATTCCACCCTGTATATGCTTACCCCTCTATCTACTGTTGAAGTCGTATAATTGGATGAACGAAAGTATATTGGTTTAATATTGGTTTGCCGTGCGTATTGCGAAGCCTACGCCACGTGTTACGTAGCGTGGTGCGTTCGCACGGTAAAATACGCACGCACACACTCTCATTACAACATTTAGTTATTTATATAATCTCATAGTGGTTCTGTTACACTGTAATTCAGGAGCAGATAGTATTCGGTTTATTATTAGTCTATATATATATATATATATATATATATATAGTGATTATATGTACATTGTAGTGTTATTAAAGGTTTAGGTTATAGGAAAGGTGTCTGATGCCTGATGTCATATTGAAGCCCTAATCATCAGCAGCTGTCCGGTGCAGTCAGCGAAGAGATCGCACATTGCATACTTTAGTTATTGATATTAGAGTGTAAACCTTTGTATGATACTGGCTATGAAAGGAGCAGACCCCCTGAAGAGAAGACCCCCACCTTTGGATTCCTTAGATTGAATCAACCTATTACCTGTCTGGCCTGGACCCACCCAACGTCTGGACCTATAGAAACAATCTACGTCATCTCTATTGTTCAAGTGTAACACTGTACTGTATATAATCATAGCTGCACACACCCTGGCCCTCAGTCAACACTGACACAGTATTCTAAACAGATATACTGTCCACCGGGTCCCGTGGGTGTGCAGCGTGCGCAAGCGATTGCATTGGTATGTACTTATCTTTTGGTATTGGCTGTGCTGTACTGTACTGTATTAGAATATAATAATGTATTGAATTGTTGACTATTTACACCTGCTAAAAATAAATAACTTTGTGCTTTGGAAACACATACAATTGATTGGGCAATGCTTATTGTAAAACGATAGAATTACTTTAACAATTTGGGGGCTCGTGAGCTTTGGAGGTTCGTTGCCGATGATACGCAAGACCAACGGATTTCGGTTCCTCAACAAAGGGTGGAGACGCGTCATAAACGGGTAAGAACGCATGGTGTTCAAAACCTGAATTTTACTCTGTGTTGTGAAACCGAATGTCCGTTTTGCATTATCTAGGGCACGCTAACTAGAACCTAGGGACAAAAGAGAAAACTGTTTCTTTTTTCTGTCATTGTGCTTTTTAACTGTATTGCATTGCTTAGCGTATGTGTATTTCCTGCTGTGCGTACGCGAACTTCCGGTAGACTTGCCACGTGGTTAAACAATCGTTTTGATAGTTATTGTACATGTATAGTATAATTACTTGTGAAAGCCTCTGAGATATTACTACTGTTGTTGGGAACTTTTGATTTTCTGCGCAGAAAAGGTGTATAGTGTGTGATGTTGTAACGTAGATACACTGTTCATTATTCATTGTGCTCAGTTGCTGTCTGACAAGGCGGATTGCCAAACTGAAGGACGGTATACAGGGCAGGTATACCGAATGCGAAAACCGGGTTTTCGCAAAGCGCTACCATTAGATCGCAAGGTTTGCTAATAATTAGTATTGGTAGGCAGTGCGATCTAACCGCATCTTTAGTGCGAATTGGTGAAGCAGCTAGGAGGAATTATATTGGAAAGGCTGGTTGATTGTATCGACTTTGTTCTCCCAGTTATAATAAACTCAGCAGATTTTGTGGTTGAGCCAGGGTATCGAGGAGCTGATAGCCCTTGTGGCCCACAGTGATATTTCTGTATTAGGGATCCTCGCCGGGTGCGAGAAAAGCGAGTGAGCGCGGCTAAAGGAAATACATTCACCGAGCATTAGAGATCTCTAGCTGTGATTGTAGCAACAGCGTTGGTATATTGTTCAACATGGGTGCTAAGCATACGCTAGAGATGGTCAGTGTACTGCCTAAGGAAGGCCCTATTGAGTCAGCAAGATTTCTCATGTGTGAAAAATATGGTGCATACGCAACTGTTTATTGTGACACGTGGGTCGAAATGACCAAAGATTGTGATAGGCCTTTCCCAACAACAGGGAGTTTTAATGCAGAGGTACTAAATACCGTAAAAGATAAAGTACGGTTGATTAAGTCAACGAAAGTGAGAAATGCACCTAATGATTGTTTAAAATCGTGGCAAATGGAAGGTAACATATGGCAGAGCAGCGAATGCACAGCGGAAGTGAGTGTAAGGAAAAACACGTGTTCAGCGGAAGTAAGCGTACCGGAAACAAGCATTCCGGAAGTGTGCGTTGCAAAGCGTGGCAAACTGAGCGCAAACACGCCCCCAATAAATTCGGTCGGGGCGGGAAGTACAGCCAATACCAAAAATGTAAAAACTGTAACTAGTAACTTGTATGTTGTTTTAAGTAATGTTAAAAGTAATGTTTCAGGACAAAGAAAAGGAACGGTGCCACTAGCAGGGGCAGCAGCTGAAAGTGGTGAGAATAATGAAAAGGTTAACACAGGGGGAGACATCCATTGTACTGCAGCAGCAATTTCAGCAACTAGTTTTAATGATTTGGTAGACTTACATCCTGTCTGCACAACAGCAGTTCCCAATGGGAAAGCAGACAGGAATAGTGATGTTCCCTTAAAACATGTAGCAAAGCATGATCCATGCACTAGGTCTGAAACATTTTCAATTTTGTCTGATTTTCCTGATCCTAGGAAAGATTTGACCAAATGTCAGCAGTTTATTAGATATTATGGTAATGTGTAGGAGCCAACTAATAACGATTGGCGAGTATTATTGAAGACCTGTCTTCCTCTCAATACTGATATACAACAGTTCATTAAGGATTGTATGTTGGAGGAGGATGAATCCTTAACCGAGGATGATAATCAGGACAATATCAGACAAATAATCAAACGGTTGGCCATATATTTTCCAGTGATAGTGGACTGGAGTAAAGTTTTTACTATCAGGCAAGAGGATAGTGAAAATGCAACAGACTATTTTTGCAGGGCTCTGATGGAGATGCTCAAATATACTGGGGTATCAGACATAAAAGATAATGTAGATTACAGAGAGGTTGCTGTTAACGTTCTAATGGATGGACTTGAAAAGAAGGGTGCAAACTTCATTACCATACTGGAGAGGAAGTACTGTAAGTGTTCTCAGGGAGTCAGCTATAGGACATGATAAAAGTATGAATAAACAGAAAGAGACACTAAGTGATAGGGTAATGATGGAAAGTATCCCAGCACTAGAGGGACTGCACACACGACCACCAGCATACAACCCACATAACAGGAAACCCAGAATAGTGAGATGTTACAATTGCAGAGAAGAAGGACACATTAGGAGAGATTGTAAAAAAAAGAAGAGAAACAACATGAGTTGAGGAAGTGTTTTCAATGCAATAAAATAGGACACCTAGCAAAACAGTGTGCAGACATGACAGGGACGTGTTTCTACTGCCGTAAGAAGGGACACATGAGTAAGAACTGTGTAGAGAGAAGAAAGAATACCTGGGTTGGAAATCACATAGACATCCACAAAAGAGGCGTACACTTCTTTCAGAGGTTCCCCTACAATTGATTGCACACTCTGCAACAACTAATACTTTGGGTGAGAACTATAACCAACTCTAGAGTTCAGGTCAGACATTGCAGTCCTACAACCAGGGGGGGTTTAATCTATGGTAAGTAATAGTGTGTACTTTTAGGAAGAAACTGAGTTTGTTTTCCTAATCGCTGGCCGATGGTAAAGAATGAGAATGCTTGGTTTGTTTGTTGTTTAAAGATAACTATCTTGTCTTTTCTTCACAGATAAAGGCAGACAAAAGAAGTATAGACTAGTGTTTAAAAGGGGTGAGATAGAGAAATAGAAGAATTACTCTTGAAAGACTAATTAACAATAGACAAATGGAACACTCTTTGTTTTAGGCTGCAGTGTCTCATGATAATTTGTTTGGCTGAGAATCATTATCCAACAATGAAGTATATACATACTTTGCTCCAAAATATCGTTTAGGTATCTCAGATGAGTCATCAACAGTTAAATTTTACATTTCTCTATTATAAGTTAGGAAAGTCCGTTGAAAAGTAGTCAATGAGATACCGAGTTCTTAATGAACAAATGACGGACGACACTGGATTGCACGGTTAAGACCCCCTAGTCATTCTTGGGAGGGATCATAGTTAAATGAATACAGCCATTTCCCCATAGAGTCCAATCCAGCTGTCATTTTGTTGTAAAAAAAAAAAAAAATCTCCCTTTCTGCATGTATGTTTGTATTCAAATCTTTATATTCCCATCATTCATTGCTTTCCTATTTCTCATTTTTTTTACACAAACGCTAGTCTCTCTCCCTCTCTCTCTCTCTCTCTCTCTGCTCTGGTAGAGATAAAATCAGACACAGTCTCAACAATGGGGCTAAAACATATTTTTATTTTTTTTACATAAGACAAATTCAGAGATACACACACTAGATTGACATGAGTTACAGAAACAGTCAGGGGTTTTGTTTTCATGTGTATAGAAACTGATGATTTTAAGCAGAAAGGTTCTGTTGTGGAAATACGATTCATGTTTTATAGATTGCATATCTGTTCTTTTTTTTTTTTTCTTTCTTTTTGGTTTGGTTCGTGCCTCCTGTACAAAAATGTGCCTTTATATGGATGCACAAAGGGTGGGGAGGACAGGAGGACAGAAGAATGCTAGAGGTTAGGCATACAGATATGCATCTCTGTATAGAACATTGGAGTAGGATTTTTACTACAAGATACGACATAATGTGAAACCCTAGAAAATGTAGAATTTTCATGTTTTATACTTTTTTTCACTGCTAGACAGGCATGTACTGGATACTGTTATATTTGAAGGAAGTGTTATAGAAATAGACCCCTTTGCCTTTCCCACTTAGTCAAGTAGCTGAATGTGAGGTACTGAGAATGACATGTGAGTTGGCAGAGGGAAAATCGATTGATATACATTGGTCTTCAGCATTTTTCTAGTCTAGGGGGCAATGTTGAGGTGACTGAGAAATCGTTTTATAGCAATACCAGCACATGATTAGGACACTACATAGAGGACTTTATACAGTGACACAGTTACCAACTGAAGTAGCTGCTAGTAAAGTCCACACTTACACACATGACCATACATGGCTGTCACACCAGGGCGAACATAGCTGTCAAATAGACAGCAGGGTTTTATGCGACAGCTAACAAATCTATGTTTTGTTTTGTTTTTCGTTGTATTGTTTTAGTTCTAAAATGTGAACACACACACACACATGAACGCATACACATATTGGTTAATATATAAAGATTTGTGTTACCTGAGGGATAAACTGTCTGGAAGGTGAAGAGATGTGGTGAGGAGTCTGGTGGACTCTGGAGAGATGGACAAGGTAGACCAATAGAGCCATCCCATATCCCTCCTGCTGATGGGTTTTCCTCCAGGTAAAACAAATACACGTCATCCAATTACCACCATGCAGGATCCTCAAGTATACACTGGTGTACCAATGAAAATGTCTAGGTAGAGGTGTATTGAAATGTGTCTAATGTATTACTGTATCATACTCAAAGCTTTTGTTATTTAATGCGATAGTCCTAGAGTTATAATAGATGATAGGGGTATTCATGTTATTGATAATAGAGGTTTAATGTATGAGTAGTGGTAACAAATCACATACTTTCAGTTAGCCATAAACCAGTGTGAACATAAAGTAGTGGTACTCGGTAGAACGAATTGAATAGTTTAAGAGTTGGAACTTGATTGAAGTGACTGATAGCTTCGGCCACTAGTCCTTTCCCGCTACCAAAAGATCACTCCTGGGCAGACTCCTAACCTGTCAGTTTTTCAAATGTTCTTGACCCCTCGTGAGATAAGATTGTAACTGGGAGGCTAGGTTAGATCTTGAGAGAAGGTAAATAGTAAGACAGCAACAAAGAACGTCCAAAACACTGTTTCCTAAAAGGTCACACTAACTGTCAGGATGTTGGATCGGGAGAGTAAGTTGTGGAGCAAAAATTTCTTAAGCTTAGGTTATTTGACAGACAGGTACCAGGTGTAGGCTACCAGCATCACGGCTTCAAGGGTAGCAGAGACACACTGGTGCCTATTCCACCCACTGCAGAGGGGCCAACACTCAGAGAAGGGTCCAAGGGCACACATGAGTCTGTACTGGAAGGCCTCGAATGCAGTTAGTAGCACCTGAGCCAAAGGCTAAGACTGTTGTCCAGCATGAAGTTATAGTTTTTCCTGTTTTGTGTTCTCTCATTTCATTCTCTTCTCAGGGCGGTTAATACTTTTGATTATTAGCAGGTGACAGAGACTGGTTCAGGTAATGATAAGGAGGTATTGGGGAGGAAGAAGTTAGTAGCATAATCAGTCCAGCCAATTACTCTATTCAATTCAGGGGTAAAGGAAAATTTAGAAACCTTGGAGCTTGGAGAAAGTGCGAGGGGCTATTGTCTGAGTAGCATTACGTCCGTAAGTACGGCGACCCCATGGTTAAAAGGAGATACACCCAGCGATGCCAGTCCAGTAATATTCGGACTTGAGCAGGCATCCTGGAGAATGATTATCATTCTTGGGAGGGTAAGGTTTTAGACCAAACAAAGTGCTGGGCGTGCTCACACGTGCCTCAGTGATTAGATCAAGTAGGATTAGTTCTCTTTCCACTAAATATTCTTGAGGTACCCAAACTATAGGCGGGAGGTCACTAAGGGAAAAAGTAGGAAACCTAGGTCCCTTAGTCTGAAGTTTCCCAATGCTTTGCAAGCCGATCACTGTTAAATCTGAGTATTGAGAGACTGGGAAGAACGAACAGACAATAGCCCGCCCACAAGTGTTGATGAAAAGAACTGATTACATTATTAGAAGTGTGTACATTAACGCAAGCTGAAGGAGATTGTATATGACATTATTGATAGACATAGGATGATGCTATTGATGAACATGAAGTGTTTAAATGTATTCTGAGCTTAAAGACATGCGTTGGACAGAAGAACCTGTTAAACTTGAAGAACTGTAGTAAAGAATTCTGTATAGCTGATACATGTTCTACTGTACCTTGTACCTTTCCAAATAATGTATTAAGTGTTTTATTGCACCCTTGAAGGGCATACAAAAGGGTATCTCCAAGCTCCAGAAGTGTACGGTTTATAGTAAAAGAAGAAGTCGTTTAGAGGATTAAGACTTTCTCTTATGATAACTTGTTTAGATCTACAAACCGCGTGGACATACACCAAGGGGGATTTGTATTACATAACAATGAAACGTGGTACTGAGATCCTGCATATAACATCTTTAAGGTGATAGTTTATTATACTATGAAAGGGTGGACTGTTGAAGTCGTATAATTGGATGAACGAAAGTATATTGGTTTAATATTGGTTTGCCGTGCGTATTGCGAAGCGTACGCCACGTGTTACGTAGCGTGGTGCGTTCGCACGGTAAAATACGCACGCACACACTCTCATTACAACATTTAGTTATTTATATAATCTCATAGTGATTCTGTTACACTGTAATTCAGGAGCAGATAGTATTCGGTTTATTATTAGTCTATATACATATATATATATATATATATATATAGTAATTATATGTACATTGTAGTGTTATTAAAGGTTTAGGTTATAGGAAAGGTGTCTGATGCCTGATGTCATATTGAAGCCCTAATCATCAGCAGCTGTCCGGTGCAGTCAGCGAAGAGATCGCACATTGCATACTTTAGTTATTGATATTAGAGAGTAAACCTTTGTATGATACTGGCTATGAAAGGAGCAGACCCCCTGAAGAGAAGACCCCCACCTTTGGATTCCTTAGATTGAATCAACCTATTACCTGTCTGGCCTGGACCCACCCAACGTCTGGACCTATAGAAACAATCTACGTCATCTCTATTGTTCAAGTGTAACACTGTACTGTATATAATCATAGCTGCACACACCCTGGCCCTCAGTCAACACTGACACAGTATTCTAAACAGATATACTGTCCACCGGGTCCCGTGGGTGTGCAGCGTGCGCAAGCGATTGCATTGGTATGTACTTATCTTTTGGTATTGGCTGTGCTGTACTGTACTGTATTAGAATATAATAATGTATTGAATTGTTGACTATTTACACCTGCTAAAAATAAATAACTTTGTGCTTTGGAAACACATACAATTGATTGGGCAATGCTTATTGTAAAACGATAGAATTACTTTAACACTACCATCTAGATCACACGGCACGAGAATACCGTGGATATTCATAAGGCTGATGTTATTGCGCCTGTTCCGGTTGCTGTATGTACACATTTATACAGAGCTGGGTCTGACAAGCCTTAATATGTCAGGATCGTACCCAGAGGAACCGGCTTCTACGGAAAGGTCTGTTTATATTTATATAAACAATAATCCATTAAATTTATAGATTTAATATACAAAGGTGCAGGGCATTCAGATATTAAAAAAAAACCAATAAATAAACAATTGACATAACATACACAAGAAATACAGTTTAAAATAAGAGGGGTTACATTAAGAGTATAACTTACATGAGTTGTATAATTTGTGCCATGGGAAACTGGCTAGGAAGATGGACAGCTTATAAAATGGATTGATTTTCCCAAAAGACTGACAATTTGCCCCTTCCAAACACAGGTTTTTTTAAGCAAAATGGGACGGTCTTCACAGAGGCAGTGTTAATGCTAATAGGGGGGCAGGGATGTCCCCTGGGTGTCGCTATAGTTTGCTCAGAAATATTCCCAAAGTTTTGACCTTTGGGTAATTCTTCACAGATGTATCCCAAAGACATAACTCCCCCTTCAATAAACCGGTCATAATCTCCCGCACATTTAAATACCAAACATGATGGAATTATGACAATGTGACATACCTTTTCCAAAGATATGTGATTATAACTGTTCCAGGATACTGACAGTACCTGTCATTCACATCCCTGGTGTAATTTCTGCTCCTCAGTATGGAGTTGCACCCTGATTTCCCAAAATAGGAATTATGTAGACATTTCCTTTAAAGCCCATATTTCTATATACCTGTATAGGCCTTCAAATGCTGCCTTTGGCTGCAAGGTTGTCAAGCTGTGACCGGCCCCACAATATCTATTCAGGTGTCCAAAAACTAACTTGTGTCAGGATATAGCTCACATCAGGGGCCCCTTGAAGCTGCCACAGAGCCATCAAATACACATACATCAGACTTTCTGACGTCACATTTTACACTTTAGTAGCACAGCTTATCAATGGATTCAATTGATAAACCATATTTACACTGCAGTTATGATTTTGGCCTTATTCCCCTCAATTTTGTGATGGGTTAACCCTTATAAATAACAGTAAGTTCTCTATGTTCACAACACAGTGCTCCATTGAATAGTCAGTGTCCAAAGCAAAGGTCAGGGCAAGGAGTGATACAGAGAGTAACCAAGTCCAAATCAGAAGTCAGAATCATAATTTAACAATTGTCTCAGGAGAAGAGCCCTGGGGCGATGGATACACATGTTAGCCTGGTTTAGAACTAACAAAACAGAGGCTAGAAGTCTAATGGGTCCCCCGGTCTTCACCAAGAACCACCTCAAGGCAGGATGGACTTTTGTGGCTGGGAATAAGCAGGACGTGGCCCTCTTATCAGCCACTAGTTGTAACACAGTGGAGAGAGAGGTAAATCCAAAAGCAGGTCAGCTAGGTGAGGACTGGTACACTGGCGGTAGCAAGTCACAAAATCAGTATGCAGAAGGGAAGTCGAATAACAAGCCGGGATCTGGTTCACAGGCAATATTGCAGTACAAAGTCAGGATCCGTGAGAGAGTGGTAAAAACAAGCAAGGACTGGTACACAAGGGGTTAACAGGCAGAAGCACTCTCCAAGAAGGAACCACAAGGGAAGCCAAGGTCAGCAGCAATACATCATAACAAAGAGTCAGTCTGGGTACGAATACCTGTTGCTCTGACACAGCTGCAGCGTCAGAGTGAGCTTTACATACTCTGCAGATTTGAATATTCCGCCTCCCAGCCACGATCATCTGACTGCCAAAACCAGGATGTGTTGACCCCTACACAGAGGAAATCAGCAGCACAGGAGTGTGGAGCAGGTAAATTTTGTGACACAAACTTCAAAATACAAAAGCAGACAGGTATTTTACAGAGAGAGCATGGCTGCACCTTAAATCCGCAGAGAAGAACTGAACTTCCAGCAGTATAAAGAGCAGGTAGCCAATCAGGATGTTCCCAATGACTGGGGACCCCTGTTTTGATTCTATCCTTAATATGAATCAGCGATTGCACAAGGGAGTCAGAGTCTGTTAACCAATAGGAATTGTTTGGGATAATAATGACAGTAATAATGTTGTAAAATGAACCATTGATAAGGGACTATATGTCTCAAAAGCACCTGGTCTGAAAGCAAATGGTATAATACAGATTCTTATTCTGGTAAACAACTTGTGATACTATAAAGAGAAAAAAAGAGAGAGAGTAATGTAAAAAGGGCACTCTTTTGTTAACAACTTGTGATGTTTATGTTAGGGATGTGCACTGGCCACTTTTGGTGTCTCGTGTTTTGTGTTTTGGATTCGGATTTGCTTGAGGTTTTGGGTTCGGATTTGTTTCGCAAAACACTTGAAGAAAGGTTTTGGTTCGGATTTAAGGTTTTGGATTCGGATTTTTTTAAAAAAAAAAAAAAAAAAGTGTTAAAAACAAGTTTTTGGGTTTATTTTCACTCCTACGCTATTATTAACCTCAATAACATTCAATAACAATCATTTCCACTAATTCCCAGTCTATTCTGAACACCTCACACCTCACAATATTGTTTTTAGTCCAAAACGTTTCACCGAGGTAGCTTTCTGGACTGCATAGTGCAGTGGTCCCGGTACACAATTTGGTACCGGGGCCACAATACCTCCGCCTTCAAATGGTCTGAATTCCACTGCACAGCTGCCTGCTCCTACATCCTCTGCAGCATATACAGGGTGTAGTTCGAGCGTGTCAATACCTCTTGTTTTTGACGATGACAGGTCATTTTCATTAATTTATGATTTGGCAGCAACAGTCAACGTTGTTTAATATCTGATACGCCTCTATCTGGACTGCATAGTGGAGTGGCCCCAGTACCCAATTTGGTACCGGGGCCACAATACCTCCTCCAACTTTCAAGTGTAGTGTTTATAATTTATAAAAACTACAGTAGTTATAGCACGTCAATAACTCTTGTTTTAGACGACCATGGTACAGAGCATTCATCATTGAGATCCCATCAAGTATGTGAAAGACAGACAGGGTCGAAGTGTTATTTGTTGACTTTGTTAACCCAAAAATTGTCGCTGTTGCAAATATTCATGCAATGAAGAGTGACTTTTTCTATTAAAGGCTCAAGCTTTCAAGTGTAGTGTTTCTAACTTATAAACACTACAGTAGTTCAAGAACGTCAATACCTCTTGTTTTTGATTATGACAGGGCATTTTACTTTTGGTTTAATTTGTTGAAATTGTTTTAATTTTGTTTTACTTTGTGCTCATGGCAAACGACTGTTGAATGGTCACATAATGGCAATAAAAGAGTTGCAAGATGGAATTGTCCTTCCACCCACCCTTATGTTGTTGAAATAGGACATGCACACTTTAACAAACCAATCATTTCAGCGACAGGGCCTACCAAACAACTGTGGCTGAAATGATTGGTTTGTTTGGACCCCCACAAAAAGAGCTGGCAAAGAAAAAAAAGAGTTGCAAGATGGAATTGTCCTTGGGCCCTCCCACCCACCCTTATGTTGTTGAAATAGGACATGCACACTTTAACAAACCAATCATTTCAGCGACAGGGCCTACCAAACAACTGTGGCTGAAATGATTGGTTTGTTTGGGCCCCCACACCAAAAAAGCTATTCATCTCTCCCTGTACAAAATAAACAGGCTCTACTGAGGCAAGATGTCGTCCTCATCCTCAACCTCTGATTCCTCTCCCCCTCCTCCTCACACATTATCAATTCGTCCCCGCTGGACTCCACAACCACAGGTCCCTCTGTACTATCTGGAGGGCAGTGCTGTACTTGATTGAGGAATTGATAATTCATTTTTATGAACATCATTTTTTCAACGTTGTGGGGAAGCAACCTCCTTTGCCGCTCACTGACCAGGCTCCCCGCTGCACTAAAAACTCTTTCCGAGTACACACTGGAGGGGGGACAACTCAGGTAAAATAGAGCCAGTTTGTACAGGGGCTTCCAAACTGCCTTTTTTTCCTGCCAGTAACAATATGGACTGTCTGACATGTCTATTTGGATGGTGTCAGCAAAATAATCCTCCACCATTTTTTCAATTGTGACAGCATCCAATGCAGCAACAGTAGACATGTCTGCAATGGTTGGCAGGTCCTTCAGTCTGGCCCAGATGTTATCAGCATCCCCGACAGCGGCTCTTTTAGGAAAACTGATCTTTTTCCTCGCAGCCATAGATGTGGAAGAAAATGAGGGTGGAGCTGTTAGCATGTCACGGTCCTCTTCAGAGGGCAATCTCCTGACCAGCAGGTCTTTGCACCGCTGCAGACTTGTGTCCGCCGGAAACAGAAACAAAACATACGCTTTAAACCGAGGATCGAGAACGGTGGCCAGAATGTATTCCTCTGCCTTTAAAATAGTGACCACCCGTGGATCCTGGTAAAGCGTACGAAGGGCTTCATCCACAAGAGCTACATGCTTGGTTGAATCGCAATGGTTTACCAGCTCCTCCCTCACTTTCTCCAGCTGCTTCTGCAACAGCCTGATCAGGGGAATCACCTGACTCAAGCTGGCAGTGTCGGAACTGACTTCTCGTGTGGCAAGTTCAAACGGCTGGAGAACCTTGCACAACACGAAAATCAGTCTCCACTGCGCTTGACTCAGGCGCATCCCCACTCCTTTGCCTATGTCGTAGGTCGTGGTGTAGGCCTGAATGGCCTTTTGCTGCTCCTCCATCCTCTGCAGCATATAGAGGGTGGAGATCCAGCGCGTCACAACCTCTTGTTTGAGGTGATGGCAGGGCAGGTTCATGCTTTTTTGATGTGCCTCGAGCCTGCGGTAGGCACTGGCAGAATGCCAAAAGTGTCCAGCAATTTTGCGGGCCACCGCAAGCATCTCCTGCACACCCCTGACACTCTTGAGGTAATGCTGCACCACCAAATTAATGGTGTGGGCAAAACATGGGACGTGCTGGAAATTGCCCATATGCAATGCCCGCACAATGTTACTGGCGTTGTCTGACACCACAAATCCCCAGGACAGTCTAAGTGGGGTAAGCCACTGCGAAATAATTTCCCTCATTTTCTCTAATAGGTTGTCAGAGTTGTGACTCTTATTAAAGCCTGTAATACACAATGTTGCCTGCCTTGGCATGAGCAGACGTTGTGTAGATGCTGCTACTGATGCAGCTGCTGCTGTTGCTGCGGAAGGGGATGCATCTACCCAGTGGGCTGTCACAGTCATATAGTCCTTCGTTTGCCCAGAAACACTTGTCCACATGACCGTGGTTAAGTGGACAGTGGGTACAACCGCATTTTTAAGAGCACTGAGGACACTTGCTCGTACTTCTCTGTACATCTTTGGTATCGCCTGCCTAGTGAAGTGGAATCTCGATGGAATTTGGTACCGGGGACACAATACCTCCATCAACCCTCTAAATCCCACTCCACTGATGGCGGACACCGTGCGCACGTCTAACACCAACATAGCAGTTACAGCCACAGTTATACGCTTTGCAATAGAGTGACTACTATCGTATTTTGTGGTCATGGCAAATGATTGTTGGACGGTCAATTGTTTTTTGAAAGATGTAGCAGTCTTACGACTTCCCCTCTGGGAAGATGACCGACTAACAGCAGCAACAGCAGCAGTGGCAGTAGTAGGCGTACCGCTGCAGGATTCCTCGGATGAATCCCGTAGAGAAGAGGACTCAGTCTGGCTGGTGACATGGCCTGCAGTTCAAAATCTGATGGAGATCGTGGAGGAAGTTGACGAGTAGGGTGTTGGTGGTGTGTATCCAACAGGACCAAGGGATTTAGGTGTTCCTGTACTGGTGACGGTCCTAGGCCCAGTTCCTGAATTAACCACTGAACTATGAAGGTTATTCAGGTGACGTATAAGGGAGGATGTCCCTAGGTGGACAAGATCCTTACCCCTGCTTATTTGAGCTTTACATAAGCTACATATGGCCATACATTGGTTGTCCGGATTTGGATAAAAAAACCTCCAGACCAAAGAGGTGCATTTTTTGGTCTTCTGACCAGGTATGACGATGGGCTTTCTCATCCCATGGACATCAGCTGTTCCCCCCCCTGGTGCCTCATTTACAATAACCACATCACCATCCTCATCATCAAGTTCCTCCACAGCGCCAGCTACATCAATAGCCTCCTCCCGGTGTACAACATTGACACCTTGAGTATCCAAATCTGGATCTACACTGTGGGTGATCCTTCCAACATATGCAGAGGGTGTGCTGCAAATGCTGGATGGAGTCACCTCTTCCCGTACAGTGATGGGAAGGTCAGGCTTCACAACCACCAACACCCTTGGACTCGCCTTGGGGATTTGTGATGTCATCTGTTTAGAAGGCAGAGTTGTTTGCTGTTTTGTTGTTGTTGCTGACAGCATAACTCTCTTAAATATTTGTAGGGGGGGAGGAGGAGGGCTTAGATTCTTGGGTGAAGCTGGACCACTAGTCATGAACACGGGCCAGGGCCTAAGTCGTTCCTTGCCACTACGTGTTGTAAATGGCATATTGCCAACTTTACGTTTCTCCTCAGATGATTTTAAGTTTCTCTTTTTGCTATTTTTGGAGAACTTGGGCTTTTTGGATTTTACATGCCCTGTACTAGGAGATTGGGCATCGGGCTTGCCAGACGACGTTGATGGCATTTCATCGTCTATGTCATGACTAGTGGCAGCAGCTTTAGCATTAGTAGGAAGTGGGTCTTGATCTTTCCCTACTTTATCCTCCAAATTTTTGTTTTCCATTATATGTAGCACAAGAGAGCGTACCCCTAAGCCACACACACTCGGCAAAGCCTTTAAAAATTATATGCGGCACAGGAGAGTACCACTGGACTTATACTGCTGAATCAGTGAACTTTGCAATATAGCAGTACCACTAGACTTATACTGCTGAATCATTGAACTTTGTAATATATCAGTACCACTGGACTTATACTGCTGAATCAGTGAACTTTGTAATATATCAGTACCACTGGAATTATACTGCTGAATCAGTGAACTTTGCAATATAGCAGTACCACTGGACTTATACTGCTGAATCATTGAACTTTGTAATATATCAGTACCACTGGACTTATACTGCTGAATCAGTGAACTTTGTAATATATCAGTACCACTGGAATTATACTGCTGAATCAGTGAACTTTGCAATATAGCAGTACCACTGGACTTATACTGCTGAATCATTGAACTTTGTAATATATCAGTACCACTGGACTTATACTGCTGAATCAGTGAACTTTGTAATATAGCAGTACCACTTGACTTATACTGCTGAATCAGTGAACTTTGTAATAGCAGTACCACTGGACTTATACTGCTGAATCAGTGAACTTTGTAATATATCAGTACCACTTGACTTATACTGCTGAATCAGTGAACTTTGTAATAGCAGTACCACTGGACTTATACTGCTGAATCAGTGAACTTTGTAATATAGCAGTACCACTGGACTTATACTGCTGAATCAGTGAACTTTGTAATATATCAGTACCACTGGACTTATACTGCTGAATTAGTGAACTTTGTAATATATCAGTACCACTGGAATTATACTGCTGAATCAGTGAACTTTGTAATATAGCAGTACCACTGGACTTATACTGCTGAATCAGTGAACTTTGTAATATATCAGTACCACTGGACTTATACTGCTGAATCAGTGAACTTTGTAATATAGCAGTACCACTGGACTTATACTGCTGAATCAGTGAACTTTGTAATATATCAGTACCACTGGACTTATACTGCTGAATCAGTGAACTTTGTAATATAGCAGTACCACTGGACTTATACTGCAGAATCAGTGAACTTTGTAATATAGCAGTACCAATGGACTTATACTGCAGGATTGTTTTGGGATATTTTTTTTTTATAATTACTTTTTTAGTATTTTTTTTTATAACTTTTTTTTGAAATTTTTTATAATTTGGGAATAATGGGGAAATAACAATGCCCTTAGAAGGACAGAGCACAGGACACAGCACCACTGGACTGAACAGGACACAGCACAGGACCCAGCAGCACCACTGAACTCAGAAGGACAGAGCACAGGACACAGCACCACTGGACTGAACAGGACACAGCACAGGACCCAGCAGCACCACTGAACTCAGAAGGACAGAGCACAGGACACAGCACCACTGGACTGAGCAGAACACAGCACAGAACTGAACAGCACAACACAGCACAGCACAGAACTGAACAGCACAGCACGAGATATAGCAGGACAGAGGACCACCTAACACAACCTCCCTCTACCCTGATCAATGCCCGAGTGAAGATGGCGGCGACTAGCGGGGAATTTATAGGATCCGAGTATCGCGAGATCCGACAGCAGGATTATGACTCAGAGTCTCGGTTTCAGTTTTGCAATTGGCGGAAATACCCGGATCTGTCTCGGATCCGGCTCGGATCGGCAACGTTCGGGTGGGCTCGAATTTCAGATATCCGAGCACGCTCATCTCTAGTTTATGTGTGTACTATATTTAATGCCTTTGAATACATTATGTTTTAATATCTTTATTGTCTAATTCAATGCAATGGTAATTATTACAGATATCCTTTGCAAATAACAATAGTTCATGGATTGTCCCATATGTTTAATCTACCCAAGCAAATACCACATTTTCCCATATGTTTAATCTACACAAGCAAATACCACATTTTCTGGACAGATAAGGAATTATTTTGGCAGCATATTGGAATAGATGTATTTTTCATTTTAATTGCAATAAACAGACACACAGGCAAAAATAGAAAAAAATTACACTATTTCAAGATTCCGCCAAGTGTTACTTTCCTTCACTAGTCTTTTTTTTTTTTTTACTTTTTACTAATTCCAAAAAGGTCCCTATTGTGTGTAGTTCTGTGAGGAACTCAACACACGTAGTCACTCAGTGCTGGGTCACTGAAAAAAGTGAATGTACCACCCCAGCAGTGAGTAGAAAGGAGGCTAGAGGAGGAAACAGGAGGATTATGCAGGAAAATAGAAAAGGAGGAGGAGGAAGAAAGAAACAAAGGAGGATAGTGGTTGAAAGGGACCAACTGCACATTTTTCAGATTGTTTTACACCGGGGGTAAATGTATCAAGCTGAGAGTTATCCAGCGAGTTTGAAAAGTGGAGATGTTGCCTATAGCAACCAATCAGATTCTAGCTATCATTTTGTAGAATGTACTAAATAAATGATAGCTAGAATCTGATTGGTTTTTCACACCTGCCGGAAAACTCTCAGCTTGATACATATACCCCCAGATTGGGGATGTGGTTGGGTGGATTGGGGCATGACCTGGGTGGATCACTGATGAGGCCTCAATTATCTATTTTTTTTTCAGTTGGGATGTTGGGGAATATTCTACTGACAAAAAATTGTTTAACTCACTCTTTACTGCCTTCATGTTTCCTGTGAATTGGGATGATTTTATTTGCCTTTAGATTCTTCCCTATGAAGTATAGGCATTGTGCAGCTGGATTTAATAATTGGCCCCCTCCAAATGTAGATCAAAACTTTCTCACCAGTAGTGGATCAAAGCTTACCAACTAAATCCCCTGCACTTCTCTCCTGTGGGGGACTCTCCCTCAGCCAAACTCACAGTCACTGAGACAGGCAAGGTGGTAGAGTAGGGATCCTACTTTCTCCATGCTACACTTACTGGGTCATACCCTGCAACCCTCACTGCCCTATTTTACCATTTAAGTCTGTCCCAGTTCTCTCCACCTTCACGTTGCTATCATTTATCAGGTCCAATCATTCCATTCCTTGAATTTCACTGTCTGACTCACATATTTCCTATTGTTTGACCTACCTATTCTCATACTTGGTGATTTCAACAGTCCCATTGACAACTCCACTAACTCTGCTGCTGTAAAAAGTCTGTTGCTTACTTTCTCCTTAGATCTCTCGCTGTGGACTTCAATTCCCACCCATTGTCATGAAGACCCAATTGGTCTCAACTTCTCCTACATTTGCTCCATCTAGCTTCTCCAATCTGTATAGTGACACCGAAGCTGTTTTTACACTACATACGCTGCTTTGCCCTTCCTAAATTTTCTCCACATTCTTCATGAAGTCCAAGCACAATTCCTAGGTTCATAAGAAGGGTGAAGAATGTGTGTATTTTGTTAAATTAAAAAGTAATAGATATGGTTGTATTTATCTGGAAACTACTTTTTAAGTATAATTCACAGGGTCTAGCAACAATAATAATGCATGGACCACAGGGGTGGAAAAGGAGTCACTCTATTGGTCCCTCTACCAGACCCCTACTGTCCATAGGGATCTGGAAAAGCCACAGCACTTTTCAGAAAGAAGACTATTGTAACGTATTATTAACACCCTTAATAGATGCACCAGTCTTATGCTAAGTTGCCTGCTTGCTAGTTATCTTTATGACAGAGGACCTCATGGTGCCAGTTTTCCTGTTACAGTGATAATCATCCGAACTGGCTAGAGCAGAGTTGGGGTTGGCTTCCACTATAGGGAAGCTATGGTGAAACTGGTTTGGCAAACAGTAGCTTTCAAGCGGTAGTTTCACAGCAACTGGAAATCCACAGGTTGACAATTTTGATGTATACTGTACTGCTTAATTTGGGCACCCACTTGGCACAAGCTGGTCAACAAAATAAATTTCTGGAATGTGTTTGGAAACACAACTAGCAAGCCAAATTGGAAAGGATCCAGCATGACCAGGGCCTGTTAGTGAGGTATAAAGATTACCAGACATGCAGGCCAATAGTGGTGGTCGGAATTCCCCTTCCGATCACATTTATTATTTTATTTCAATATGATTATTATTGTCCACTGTAGTAGTACTGACCCAAACATTTTGCAGCGTCAGTCCAGATGTCATTATGCCAAGAAAACTATTTTGAGTCAGTTTGTCACTAAATGTTTTTACTTTACTATTATCAACTATATTTTCCTAGTTTCCAAATGGCAGCTAAACACATTTACAATTTAAAGTTTACAAAACTATACAAGTAGGCATTATCCTAATTAAATTGTAGCAGCCCTAAAGCGAGTGCTTGCTCCAGAAAACAAGAGAATGAAACAAGCTATTACATGTAGATGGCTGTTTACTGCATTGAAACAGAAATTGACTACTTTTATTTGCTATGATTTTTAAAACAACAGAGAATGTTACAGTCTAAATTCCCTAACATACACACAGACAGACAGAGAGAGAGAGAGAGAGAGAGAGAGAGAGAGAGACTAGGGTCAATTTTGATTGCAGCCAATTAACCTACCAGTATGTTTTTGGAGTGTAGGAGGAAACCAGAGCACCCGGAGGAAACCCACCCAAACACGGGGAGAACATACAAACTCCACACAGATAAGGCCATGGTCGGGAATTGAACTCATGACCCCAGTGCTGTGAGGGAGAAGTGCTAACCACTTAGCCACCGTATCAAAAAAAATACAGTCCCCTCTCCTGGACCTCAAAGAGGAGAGATAATTCTCCTGCTCACCACTCCACACTGTGCAGAGAGAGTAAGATCAGAGAATATGAGGAAGAGTGAAGGAGAGAGCAAAGTGGCGGAGATGAGGAAGCTGGAAACACAGCAGGAGATTGACAAGGGAGAAAAAGAGAAGTACAAAAGGTTGGTAGTGGACTGTGTTTTTCTCTCCTACCTGTTATAGCAGCTTTTACAACCTGCTGCTGTTTTTTTTGTCTGAAACCTGGAATGTTGAAGCCTGTTCGTAAAATGTACACATACTGTGACATGGCACCCTTCTCCACCCCTGTAGCACCATGCCCACACAAACAACTTCTGCAGAATAAACAGTGGTTTTATTATTCATGTCACAATCACAGGTAAACAGCAAACTTTCCGTCAGGATGTTATCAGGCGACCGAACTCTTACTAGACACAATCCTTCTGTCTAGACATCGGCCACTGTCTGTCATCAGTTGCACTGTACAAATGTACAATTCAGGTTTATATTCACAAAACCCCTCCCTTTGGTCTAAATGCTTCATTAGACCCTATTCACCTCCTGTGTGTGTTCAGCCGAGGGCTTCCACTCTGTAAGGACTTAACCCGGGTGCAGTCTACTCCTGCACACTGTCAGCTGAACACCTCTCTTAAAACCTTGTGGAAAACCACTCTCTTTATTACATTACCCTCCCCCTAGCATCATCAAGTGGGTTGGTGCAGACTTCACTAGGAGCACAAATTTATGTGACAATGTATCTATATTGTTATGCAAAATTCCTGGTCTATGTTCCATTCTGTTCAACTGAGGTTTGGCCAAACTTTGTCCAATGACATATATCAAATATTTGGCCTCTTTCATTACCACATTAAGTTGTCCTCTCAACCTCACCTACCAGCGCATGAATGGGGATTTTCTCTCTCCTACCACTGGGGGACACTGCCAGACATTGGGGTATAGTAGTGGGATTGGGAGTTTAGGCACTAAAAACTCTATGATTTTTACTCCCCTCCTCTGCTATGCCCCTCCTCTCCAGTAGATACCTCAGATTTTTTTTAGTGCCTTAGGAGTTAGGCCAGTTTGGTATAGGCTCCTGCCTATACTTACTTTAGTGATAGTTTGTCACGTTTTTATTTTATTTTTTCTCAGTGGTGCTTCGCGGGCATCGATCCTAAGTCCCAGAGAGGGTGAATAGTCCTGGGCTTCCTTCACCCTGATCTGTCCGCAAGGTAAGAAGTGGCTGATGCCCAGGTCTTCCTTTCACCTGTCTTGCCGGCAGTTCATCCCCTAGAAATAAGCTATTAGCTGTTGGTAGCGCCATTAGGGCTTTAGGTGCCCACGGAGGAAGACCTCTTCAGCGGGCCACGGAGATAGATCGCGCGGGGGAGATCCAGGATCCATCTCTCCCCGCCGACGGACAAGACAGCAAGCCCCCTCCTCCATACCCAACCTCCCCTGACAACGAGCAGCAGGGGTCTGTTATAGAGAGCGGCGCTGCATGAGGAGGGCAGACATCACACACGCTCCTGGGCACTGTAACAAGCGTGTTGTGGAGCAGTTACCGACAGCCATATTATAGATGAGATGTTTGGTAAGTTAGAGAGGAGCAGACATTTTTTTGATGAGGGCGGAGCTGGAGGAGGACCTTCGTTTCCCGCACTTCTCAGGATCCTGCACAGCGGAGTCGCCATTTTAAGCTCATATCGAGCAGCTGCATGTCGCTTCTCTCCTCTCATTTCCCTCTTCTGTGACTGGTGTCGTTAAATCCTGAGTTTGTTTGTGTACAAAAACATTTTAAACATTCATGGTTGATTGTTCAGCCTAGCGGGAGAGGTTAAAAGTTACTTTGGGGCTGATTTGTACCCAGGTATATAGATCTGGCTACAAATTGTATATTGCTGTATTCTGACATTAACTGTTTAGACAATAATAATTTATCTGTCTAGTTATAATCAGTTTATACTGTATTTAACCAGTGATGTCTAACAAGGAGTCCTCTGACAGGGGATCTTTTGGAGGGTCTGCATTGTATTTTACTTGTGCTATGTGTAAAGTAAAACTCCCAAAAGGACAGCATGACAAAGGTGCCCTTTGCGCTGCTTGTGAGGCCGGATCTCAGGAGCGTCCCGCCCCAGCTCAGACACTGGTAGCCATGGTAGAGCCGCCTTGGTTTAAATCCTTTGCTGCAACCATGGAGAAGTTTATTACGGTGATGTTACAGGCTGCAGAGGTACGTCAGAATGTTTCTACAGACTCTCAGGTATCTCTCACTGCAGGGCAGCGCTCCACACATGTAACAGGGGGGAGTGACCAGATAGAAATTGCAGGCACATCCTCACAGAGTTCTCTGACTCAGAGTGATGATCGCCTACTTGCGGTCTCCCACAGAGCCAAAAGGGCTTCACTGGATGTAAACCAGGGTCGTAGCCCAGGCTCAGATATCCCATCAGATGAGGATGGGGATGTAGACTTGGATACTCAGGAGGAAGACTCACTGAGTATTATGACCACCTCGGTGGGTAATATTGAAAGTCTGGTGTTAGGTATTAGGCATAGCCTTGGTTTTGCTGACCCTACACCCTCGGCTCCCTCAGGTTTTTCCATTTTCAAAAGGACAAAATCTCAGGTTATGTCTTTCCCACCGTCATCAGAGATGGTACAGATTGTGACGGACGCTTGGTTAAATCTAGGAAAACAGTTCATTATGCCGGGTAGATTTAAGAGTTTTTACCCTCTTTCAGCAGAGGATTGTATTAAATGGGAGGCGTCTCCTAAGGTGGACAGACCGATTATCAGGTTGTCCTCTTCCTCTGCCATTCCTACCCAGGAGAGAGTATCTCTCAAAGACCCTACTGACAAAAAGTGTGACAATGCTCTCCGATCCGCATATGTTGCTTCCGGTAGCTTGTTTAGACCCACTATGGCAATTGCATGGGCAAATAAGGCGGTGCATATATGGGCGGAGCAATTAATCTCGGCCATTCAGAGTAAGGCTCCGCTACCTGATATCCTTGTTCTCGCTGAGCATATTCAGGAGACGGCAGATTATATGGGACAGGCATCCATGGACGCAGTATCAGTCAATGCCAGAATTGGCGGCCTTATTATGGCGTCACGACGTTCCCTATGGTTACGTTCGTGGACGACGGATGCTGAATCAAAGAGGTCCTTGGAAATCCTGCCTTTTGATAGAGTCACTATGTTTGGGCCGGAGCTTGAGAAAGTGATTGAGGTAGCTACAGGAGGTAAGAGTAATGTTCTTCCCACGGGCTCTTGTAAACCTTGTCAGGCTCGGTTTTGCTCCTTTCGCTCCTTCTCTCAGGGCCGTGGCGGCCCACCAAGGGGTCAGCCGGCTGTTTCCAGAGGAGGTGGAGGCAGAGGTAGGGGCGCTCCCAGACGGGGAACGTTGCGTCCCAGTGAAAAACCTGCAGCATGACTCCTTGGCCCCCACGTGGGCACGGCTTCTTCTCTTCAAGCGCCAGTGGTGGTCAGTCACGTCAGACGCTTGGATTCGAGGAGTGGTGTCAAGGGGTTATGTTATAGACTTAATCCAGTCTCCGCCAACAAGGTTCCTTTCCTCACCGGTGCCCACTTGTCCCCTTCCGAAGTCAGGCCCTGCTGGAGGCAGTGGCGAAGCTTTAGGGTGCGGGAGTGGTGATTCCGGTGCCGGGCCAGAAAGGGGTCAGGGGTTCTACTCCAATCTCTTCTTGGTTCCGAAACCGGACGGAACATTCCACCCTATACTGAACCTCAAGTCCTTGAACAAGCAAGTGGTAGTCCAGAGATTCAAAATGGAGTCTCTACGGACAGTCATTGCAGGGATGGAAGAAGGAGAGTTTCTAGCTTCCATCGATATAAAAGATGCGTATTTACACGTTCCCATCTGGGAACAGCATCATCTGTTCCTGAGGTTTGCGGTGAGTCCCGATCATTTTCAATTCAGGGCCCTCCCTTTTGGTCTGGCCTCCACTCCTCGAGTTTTCACCAAAATTATGGCCGTTATGGCAAGTGTCCTGAGACGAAGGGGAGTCACGATAGTTCCATATCTAGACGACCTTCTCTTAAAGGCGAGGTCTGCAGAGATCTTATCTCGCCAGGTTCAGACCACAATGGAGTTCTTGGAGGACCATGGGTAGATTCTGAATGTGCCAAAATCGTCTCTCATCCCAGCTCAGCGCATGCCCTTTCTGGGATTGGTGTTCAACACAATGGCTCAGAGGGTGTTCCTTCCTCAGGAAATATCATAGCCCTCCAGCGGAGAACCAGAGTATTATTGGATCGCCCTCGAGTGTCCATGCTATCCTGCATGAAACTTCTAGGGACCATGGTGTCGGTGTACGAGGCAGTTCCGTTTGCCCAATTCCATTCCCGTTCTCTTCAGTTGGAGATTCTCCGGAAATGGTCGGGTCACAGGAACAGTTGGACAGGCAGTTCATCCACCTGTCTCGTTTAACTCGACTGTCATTAGCATGGTGGCTCTCCACGAGCAATCTGAGCAAAGGTCAGACCCTCAAATCGGGCCCCTGGACCTTAGTTACCACGGACGCAAGTCTCTCTGGTTGGGGAGGTGTCACGGGACTGTTAAGGTTTCAGGGACTCTGGTCTCCCCAGGAGTCAGCTCTTCCCATAAACGTATTGGAGCTGAGAGCGGTTCACAAGACTCTGTTAAATGCTCAGGGGATTCTGAAAGGAAAACACCTTCAGATACAGTCAGACAATGCCACGGCCGTGGCTTACTTAAATCATCAAGGAGGAACTCGCAGCAAGGCAGCCATGCAAGAGGCTGCCAGGATTCTAATCTGGGCGGAACATCATGTACCCCAGATTTCGTCTGTATATATCCCGGGAGTGGACAACTGGGAAGCCGATTTCCTCAGCAGGGAGAATGTTCATCCGGGGGAGTGGTCCCTGTGCAAAGAGGTCTTCGCTCTTCTAGTCCAGAGATGGGGTCTACCAGAAATAGACCTCGTGGCTTCCAGACTGAATTGTCAGGTCCCTCGGTATTGTGCAAAGTCCCGGGACCCTTGAGCATACACAGCAGACGCCATGGCGATTCTGTAGCGCTTCAGCCTGGTGTACCTGTTTCCACCATTTCCGATGCTGTCTCGCGTTCTAAAAAAAGCTGAAGAGAATGCGTTCAAGCAATCTTGGTAGCCCCTCATTGGCCTCACAGGGCGTGGTTCTCAGACATCCTAGGAATGTCAGCAGATCAGCCGTTTCGTCTGCCCATGCGCGCAGACCTGCTCGTTCAGGGCCCCCTTCACCACCTCGAATTGGATCGGCTGGCTTTGACGGCGTGGTTACTGAATCCTTAGTGTTAAAGGCTAAGGGTTTTTCGTCACTGGTTATTGCCACTATGATTAGGGCAAGAAAGTCATCATCTTCGGCTATTTATCATAGGGTCTGGAAGATTTATATCCTCTGGTGTGAATCCAAGGGTTTCCATACTTCCAGGTTTAGCCTGTCTAGACTGTTGGTTTTTTTGCAGGAGGGCCTGGATAAGGGACTCAGACTGGGTTCCCTTAAAGTTCAGGTGTCTGTGCTGTCAATTTATTTTCAGCGAAAATTGGCACCTCTGAGTGAGGTTCAGACCTTTTTACAAGGGGTCCTACATATTCAACCCCCATTTCCTCATCCGATAGAACCTTGGGACTTGAATTTAGTGCTGAGGGCTCTTTGTCTTCCTCCATTCGAACCCCTTCAGACTGCAGAATTGACCCATCTGTCTTGGAAGACGGTTTTTCTTCTAGCTATATCCTCAGCTAGGAGAGTGTCAGAATTGGCAGCGCTCTGTTGTAGCTCTCCATTTCTGGTGTTTCATGAAGATAGAGCGGTGTTACGTACTAAACCTTCCTTTGTTCCAAAGGTAGTGTCTAGGTTCCATCTCAACCAGGAGATTGTGGTTCCGGAATTTCCTGCTGATTTGTCTTCTTCAACTGACTCTGTTGATTACAATCTTCATCTGCTGGATGTGGTTAGGGCTCTCCGGTGCTATGTTGACCTCACAGCCTCAATTCGTAAAACAAAGGATCTGTTTGTTTTATACAACGTTAAGAAGCGTGGTTGGCCGGCGTCAAAACAGACTATTGCTCGGTGGATCACTTCCACTATTAGTCTGGCTTATGTCTGAGCATCTCGGCCAGTTCCTCAGACGCTTAGGGCTCACTCGACCAGGGCTGTTGGCAGTGGCGGATTGGCCATAGGCCTTACAGGGAATTTTCCCGGGAGGCCGATGGCCTAATGAGGCCGTCTGGATACTGCCTCATGTCTTTTTTTTTCTTTTAGTAAATTTTTTTTAATTTGTCTCTCGGCGGCGCAGGGGATGGTGGTGGGTGGTAGAGGGATCGGGAGGGGGGAATCCGCTTCTCATTTGTTTTGTCCTGAAGAGGCTGACGGCAGTGATGCTGTCCTGGCAGCGAATATGGAGGCTGCCTATCACAGAGAGGGGGCTGCAGAGGCTCTCGCGATACTTCAGCTCCACACAGGTTATGTCCACTGCATCACGGAGCTGAGCGGCGCCGGCACAGGTAAGTTTGTAAACTGGCATCACAAAAAACTTGTTTGACACCGCATAACTAAAATTAAAATACATTCAAGTAACGCTAATATCGTACATTCATCACGCACTATTTCCACTTCTAATGTTTATTCTATTCATATTTGCCGACATATTTAAAAAATAGAAGACTCTTTGCTGTTGGGTCAGTGCAGCCTAGTATGTCCTGTACAATGTCTATCACTTCATTTCATTTATACTGAATTTGACGAGTAAATGGTAAGAATTGCAGCTAACATGCTGGAAAGGGCATTTTATTGTGTAGTTGGTTGATATAAAAAGTAGGGACATTTCCAAGAGCAAACCTTTGAAAGTTGGTACTGTCCATTCAAATTAAGGATAGTGTGTCTTCTCTGTCCACCTAAATTTTCAAACATTATAATTTTTATGGGATAATGACTACTTTTATTATTATTATTATTATAGAGTCTATTAGTATTAGTCACATATGCTAAATGTCCCTAACTTCCAAGGACAGTCCTAGGTACTCACTGTATTTTTTTTTTCCGGGTTAAATGAATATTTATTAAAGAGGATTATAACATCACAAAAAAAAAATCTCAGACTGGGACTTCCATCATTTTTGTGCTTTGTCAGTACATAACCCCCACTGTCAGAGACAAATACTTCCATGACCATAAGCAGGAAGCTTTACGCAGAGTTAATGTTGACCATTGAATTTTTTATATATATATATATATATATATATATATATATATATATATATACATATATTTTTGCCTATCAAACATTAACTGCACAATTGGTGTTTCTCCTCTCTATACAACTATATAACCAGGGTGGAGCTACAAAGCAAGACAGTTTGATCATTTAAGGCTCAAACCGAGACAGAAGACACTGCCAGGCAGGGATGGATTGGTCATAGACCTTACCAGGAAAAGTCCCGCCTACTTTTGTGTTGGCCCCACCTACAGCTGATTTGGTGCCACCCACATGAGGCCACTTACAGAATTTTTTTCCAGGGCCACTTTAAGTTCCCAATCCGCCCCTGGCTGTTGGTGCGTCCTGGGCGGCGCGCCATGGTGCTTCAGCTGAACAACTGCGCAAAGCGGCCACTTGGACGTCTGTACATACTTTTGTAAAGTTTTACAGATTGCAGGCTTTCGCATCTTCTGATGCGAGCTTTGGCAGGAAAGTATTGCGTGCAGGCGCTCCAGAGCATTCCCTCCAATAGAGGCTGCTTTGGTATGTCCCCAATGTCTGGCAGTGTCCCCCAGTGGTAGGAAAGAGAAAAGAGGATTTTTACTTACCGTAAAATCTATTTCTCTTTCTCCACTGGGGGACACTGCGCTCCCTCCCTTGCTCTGTAGACGATCTGATTATGAATGTTTTTCATCTACATTCTTTTGCCCTTTGGGCAGCTCCTTATAGTACACTTGGTTAGTCAAAACTGATCTATATACCCGGGTACAAATCAGCCCCAAAGTAACTTTTAACCTCTCCCGCTAGGCTGAACAATCAACTATGAATGTTTAAAATGTTTTTGTACACAAACAAACTCAGGATTTAACGATACCAGTCACAGAAGAGGAAAATGAGAGGAGAGAAGCGACATGCAGCTGCTCGATATGAGCTTAAAATGGCGACTCCGCTGTGCAGGATCCTGAGAAGTGCGGGAAACGAAGGTCCTCCTCCAGCTCAGCCCTCTTTAAAAAAATGTCTGCTCCTCTCTAACTTACCAAACAGCTCATCTATAATATGGCTGTCGGTAATTGCTCCACAACACGCTTGTTACAGTGCCCAGGAGCGTGTGTGATGTCTGCCCTCCTCATGCAGCGCCGCTCTCTATAACAGACCCCTGCTGCTCTTTGTCAGGGGAGGTGGGGTATGGAGGAGGGGTCTTGCCGGCTAGTCCGTCGGCGGGGAGAGATGGATCCTGGATCTCCCCCGCGCGATCTATCTCCGTGGCCCGCTGAAGAGGTCTTCCTCCGTGGGCACCTAAAGCCCTAATGGCGCTACCAACAGCTAATAGCTTATTTCTAGGGGATGAACTGCCGGCAAGACAGGTGAAAGGAAGACCTGGGCATCAGCCACTTGTTACCTTGCGGACGGATCAGGGTGAAGGAAGCCCAGGACTATTCACCCTCTCTGGGACTTAGGATCAATGCCCGCGAAGCACCACTGAGAAAAAATAAAATAAAAACGTGACAAACTATCACTAAAGTAAGTATAGGCAGGAGCCTATACCAAACTGGCCTAACTCCTAAGGCACTAAAAAAAATCTGAGGTATCTACTGGAGAGGAGGGGAATAGCAGAGGAAGGGAGTAAAAATCATAGAGTTTTTAGTGCCTAAACTCCCAATCCCACTACTATACCCCAATGTCTGGCAGTGTCCCCCAGTGGAGAAAGAGAAATAGATTTTACAGTAAGTAAAAATCCTCTTTTATCTTCTTTCCACTATTACACTGCTCTGTCTGCTCTCTACTCATAGCCTTTTCATAAAAAGGTGCTTATAAGCCATTTCAACTGTGGTTGTACCATGACAGTGGGTTGGCATACAGAACAAAACCAACAAAACGTTTATATGGCTAAGTACCCAGTAAACCTGGGTAGAACTTTATTGCTTGTTCTTGCTACTATAAGTGTCCGCTACCCACCTGGATGTGTGTAGCTTCTAACTTTAAGGGTACATGAACTTGTGGAACTACCGACTGTTGTACCTTTCTCTACTTCACAGTAGCAATTCAAAACAATACATTTTTCTGACAACATATGATGGCATACATTCTACTGAGTTGACAGTTTTCACAATATCTTCATTATTAGCCAATTTAAATACATGCTTTAAAGTCACATAATTTCTCTGGTCATGTGCAAAGTTCGACAAGTTCTGGATATTTAGACCAATTACCGCCTCAACAGATGCAACATCACAGGCTCATCCGCGATATCACCAGCCAACACTGCTTTCCACTGTCCAGGCTTCCCTGAACTGTGACATTTTCGTGCCGGTCCTCCTGTGCCCCCCAGGATAGCATTCTATGTTGGCAGTTCTCAAAGACCAAGGACCAGATAATGTGATTTCTTAGATAGATCCTTTAAGACCAGGCTTCCGACCATTCAATCAGTTGCCGACATATCTAGCCAGACTTGCTCACAGAGGACCTCTTTAAAGAGTGGGAAGTCTTGCCCCAGGATAAGTGAATATGGCAGTTTAGGCGCTATGGCAAACAATACCTTCACGGTTTGGCCTTTAAATCTAATGGTCAAAAGAGTCCTTCGCAAACTCTTGGTTACCCTAAGAGTGCAACCCACTTTACCTTTGGGCAACTTTACCTTGGTTCCAGCCAGGACAGACCTGAAAACCAGTGAAAGTTGGCTCCCAGAGCACATGCCTGGACAACCTTGTTGTTCTCATGTGCAATCACTTTAATTAAGGAGGGACCACTGCGTGCAAAACTTCGGGAACCACAGCTTAAAGAGACAGCTTGGACAAGTGAACAGTCCATAGGTTTTTGGGACTTAGTGCACTTGAAACACCTCCGGTCAGACACCCTTACAACTGGACCTTGACTAGCAGCAGTGTACTTTTAAAGGACTTGGAGTTCAGGTTTACACAATTGAATACTCTCATCAGTGTTAACCAGGTCCCTTATCTCCATGTTTATTTGCTTGTTGAGTTTTTCTACCTCCACATTAACGTTCAATGGGTCTTCCAGAGAGGGCGCCAAAGCCACAGCCTTTGCCTCTTTATTGAGAGCTTCCACTCCAAATCCCTTTTCAAAGTTGCTCTATAAACAAGAGCCTTTTTATCCTCATGAAAGAGTCGTTCAAGCTATTCATACTTTATAACCTCTCTTAATGTGTGGGTCTCTTGCTAAACCATGACAAGTTTTTGTTTCAAAACAGCAATTTCTTGATCTTTCTCTACTGCATCCTCTTGCTGAACCATAAGTTTTTGTCTCATAAACAAAAATTTCTATGCTGCTTTTTTTATATGACTCTTGATTGACCAGGTGTGGCACTACAAGAATCAGCAATTTTTAAAGTGTTTGCTTTCTTTGCAAAACAAAAAGATGTTAAACAGTTCCCAATTATATTGCTTTTTCTGTTTCTCCACAGGCAAAATATAATTTTTTTTCCTGCAACACAGCAATCTCCCCACTGCAACTGACAGCTCTTATGACAGTTTGGTGCATGAAATTGGTATTTTATACGTTTCACTCACCACCACTGCTGATTGGCTGTAACTTCCTGACTGCTTACTATGGATCAGGACTGCTGGGTAGAAGGCAGAGTGTTAACACAGAGATGCTGGGTTCAACACAGGACAGCCGGGGAATGGATTAGATTGAAAGTTCTTATCTGTTGGTCACAGGGTACAGCAGGTAATAGGTTTCAAGCAGAATCGTCAAGCCGTGATGTTTAATTGCTCAAGAGTCCTGTCAGGGACCATTACCCACTAGTTGGAGGCACTAGTGATCATTCAAAAGTACATATGGAATAATACAAATAAAGTACAACCTGCAGTTCTTATATACTGTTTCTGATAGATATGATGGCAGCCCCTTTCCTAGTTGGCACTACAAAGTCTGAGATATTACATCAGATATTTGGCATCAGGATGTAATATAAACTCAACTCTTGGACCTAACAAAATTCACATCACTCTGATCTCCTAAATTACTTGCTGGTTACATTATTCATCTATCTTTTAACAAGACAGGATAAAAGGTAACAACCACCTGCTGGGCATTCAGGCTAAAAAGATATGTTGGTCACTTCTAAGAGGAAAAGAGTTAGTTAACATGGAATTAGCCTGCATTCAGAAGTTACAAAAACAAATTTCCTCCCACACGACATACAGCCTTAGAAATCAGTAAATTCCCAATGCAAAAATCAGCACATTTGCAATGATATAGCGTACTGCAAAACTAATTAAAATAAATATATACAAAAAGCTATCTATAAGTGATCCAGCCACACAACCTAACTCTTACTAGGCACAAACCTTCAGTCTAGACAATAGCCACTGTCTGGCATCAGTTGCACTGTCCAAATGCATAATTCAGGTTTATAGGCAGAAAACCCCAACCTTTTGCTTCATTACATCCTGTCCATCACCTGTGTGTGTTCAACCTAGGGCTGTGCAAAGACTTAACACTGTATGCAGCCTTCTCCTGCAGACTGTCAGATGAAGACCTAACTCCTTTCTTAAAGGCTTATGACTAACCACTCTCTGTCATAATATATACACAAACAGTGCTATTGTCACTCACCGGACTGTGAGTGCCTCTTCTCCCGTTGTTAGGAACCGTGGCCACCCGCCATCCTGATGGTCTGCGCATGCGCAGCCTCTATGAACTCTTCATACCTGTTGCTTTTAGTTAATTGGCTGATCAGGCAACACTCCCTATTTAAAGCACCTGTGGTCATTACCTCGTTGCCTGATCTTGGAGTCTCATTCCCTGTGAGTCTCTGAAGGTGTTCCTGTGTTTCATCGTGTCTTCAGCTCCAGCTGATTCCTCGCTACTGCATTGCCGGTTTCCAGACCGCTTCAACTCTCCTGTGTTTCATCGTGTCTTCAGTCCCAGCTGATTCCTCGCTACTGCATTACCGGTTTCCAGACCGCTTCAACTCTCCTGTGTTTCATTGTGTCTTCAGCTCCAGCTGATTCCTCGCTACTGCATTGCCGGTTTCCAGACCGCTTCAACTCTCCTGTGTTTCATCGTGTCTTCAGTCCCAGCTGATTCCTCGCTACTGCATTACCGGTTTCCAGACCGCTTCTACTCTCCTGTGTTTCATCGTGTCTTCAGTCCCAGCTGATTCCTCGCTACTGCATTACCGGTTTCCAGACCGCTTCAACTCTCCTGTGTTTCATCGTGTCTTCAGTCCCAGCTGATTCCTCGTTACTGCATTACCGGTTTCCAGACTGCTTCAACTCTCCTGTGTTTTATCATGTCTTCAGTCCTAGCTGATTCCTGACTACTGCATTGCTGGTTGCCAGTCCGCTTCGACTCTACTATGTTTCATCGTGTCTACTATTCCTGCTGACCTCCGCAAGAATCATCATTGCTCCACTCGTGTTATGTTCTCTGTCTGTGTGCTTCACAGACACGGTTTACCGCTACCACTCTCCTGTGGTCTCTACTCGTGTCTGCGTTCAGCCGCTCAGCTATCCCTGTGTTTCTCTCATGACAGCCTGCTCAACTGAATCGCGGTATGCTTATCTTTTATTGACTTTACCAGTTTATTGCATATCCACTTGGACTGTGTTCTGCTCATCTACGGAGTCCTCTATCTCACGAAGTTATAGATGCTATTGACTTTGTCTCATATGTCCTGGATCTCAGTAGTGACTTTGTATCTCCAAGCAGCGCTAGTCATTTGCTATTGTATTATATATACCATTGGAATCAAGGTCCTTGTGCTCTCCGTGTTACCTTTGATGCTCCACTCATCTACCCTAGTGCCTATCCTCACCTATATATGCGGTGGTACAACTTGCTGAACGCAGACCACTGACTCCCTGTTTCCTATTGGCACCAGTTACAAGTTTCCTCACTATAAGCAGTGGTACAACTTGCTATACGCAGACCACTGACTTCCCCGTTACCTACTTGCACCTGGAACCAGTCCCATCATTACAAGCAGTGGTACAACTTGCTGTACGCAGACCACTGACTTCACTACCTCCTATCTATCCCTGGACATTCCTCTCACTATAGCAGTGGTACAACTTGCTGTACGCAGACCACTGACTTTCCTCACGTCTTCACGTCCATCAAGATCCTCGTGTTCATAACCTGTTGCTGCTAGTCATAGACTTTCCTCTAGCATCCTCTCACCATCTGCTGATTCTCCTGTTCCGCTAGTCACCCTGCTACCAGAAGACCACTGTGTGCATACACTACTCTGGTAAGACTACATCTGGTGATATCCTAGTGCCCGTGACAGCTATATACTGTACATTAGAGATATGCGTTGACCCCCGTGTTTTGGTTTTGGCTTTGAAACCTTCTTTGTGTTTTGGGTTTGTTTCTGGTTGGGCCCAAAGAGCATCATGTGTTTTGGTTTTGGATCTAGATTTAATTAAAAATAGTGAAAAATAGGTAAACTCATGTGATCTTGAGCTGTTTTTGTTTCCACATTAGCATGTATAGCATGAACATTCATTTACAGTCATTTATAGTCTATTTTCTAAAAATCTCTTCACAACTGTCAACAGTTTCACCAATTGTAGTCAAAGGCTGCAGTGAGCTGGATGGCTAAAATTAGTAACAGAGCACCAGCACAACTACATGGCAGTCTTATAAAAGATACAATCCCTATTGGCATAGCATTGTGCATAACTTATCTACATGCAGTGGCTGAATGCCAAAAATGACATTCCTGAGTTTTTCAAACAAATTGTCACCGGTTTGATTCTTAGTGAAAGCAGTGAAACAAAGAGTAGCTTGCCTGTGTATAACTTGACATTTTGTGCTAGCACTACTATGCTGATAGGATGATGAGTAAGATGATGTACAACCACGTTTTGTGTGCAAAGCCTGTAAAACAGTGGCAAAGCACTAACTAATAGGATTCTCATTTCAGACAAATAGATAACAGAAGGTGGCCTGCACACAGAAGAAAAATGGTGAAATACCACACACACTATATATTGAAGATTAGACAGCATATCTCATGGT
This sequence comes from Mixophyes fleayi, assembly GCF_038048845.1. Classification (NCBI taxonomy): domain Eukaryota; kingdom Metazoa; phylum Chordata; class Amphibia; order Anura; family Limnodynastidae; genus Mixophyes; species Mixophyes fleayi. The sequence goes on along the minus strand of NC_134411.1, from coordinate 57,942,666 downwards.
AAGTGACGAGACAATATTCAGAGCTCATTAGATAGAAAGTGGCATCAGTAGACATTTGACAGATGATGATAGACCAAGTCCATAATGTAAAATAATGCAAGAAGAAATTGTCCTTGTGCCCACCCACCTGTATGGCAAAAAGTATATGCACATAGTTTAACAAGCAAAGCAATTCAGCAACCAGGACTGCCATTTTTGTGGTTGAAGTGCTGGATTTATTTGGGCCCCCACAAAGGCCAACAGTTTGATTGTTGAACTGGAGAATAGATAGGGATTTGAAAAATTTGCTAATGGACATTTGGCTAACAGTGGCCATCTTGGGCTGCGGTCCACTCCACATTTTACAGCAGCTGTTTTCCTAAACAGAAGGATTTGTTGTTCCCCCTTCCTAGGCACCCCCTGTTCTTTGAAGAATGATTGTCCTCTTCCATAAACAGCTGTAAGGCCACCATCTCCTTGGCTTGGACCAGTGGGTATCCAAGCAGCCAGTGAGTAAATGGAAAACAAGTTTATCTGGTAATCCAGATGACCCAGTTTCAATCGGTTACAGAGCAGCTGAACCATTGGCTACTCAACTAAAACTTAAGTTGCAGAAGTGTTCCAGACTGCTCTTGCTTCAACGTGGACTGCATTGAGTCCACTGAACAATTTACAGCAACTAAGTTCCTTCTCAGAAGGATTTGTTGGTCCTCCTGCCCCCCAGACTAACCAGCCCCTGTTCAGTCAAGATGAAACCCTATTCCTTCAGCAGCCACAAGACCTCCTTCTCCTTGGCTTTGGCCAGTGGGTAGGAAGCTGTCCCCAAGCATCCAGGTAGCCAGTGAATGGAAAAGAATTGTCATTATTATCACAATTTATTTATATAGCACCACAAATTCTGCAGAAATGTACAGAGATTTTTTTTTTTGTCATTCAAATCAGTCCATGCTCCATTGGAGCTTACAATCTAAAGTCCCTAACACACACACACAGACTAGAGTTAATTTTGTCAACAGCTAATCAACCTACTAGTAGGTGTTGGAGGTAACCATAGCACTTGGTGGAAGCCCACGCAAACACGGGAAGAGCATACAAACTCTACAGAGATAAGGCCTTGGTCATGAATCAAACAATGCATTGGTACTTTTACCAGGATCTTGATTTGGTAAACCAGCTGACCCAGTTTCATTCAGACACAGAGGAGTTGAAGACACTGAACGCCACTCAGAGAAATCATAAGATGCCTGGTCTCATTAATCCACATTTGAGGCAAGAATGAATGAGGCTGTGGAAGCGTTACAGACTGCTCTTTCCATTTCATTGTGGGCTGCAGCCACTCCAGTACACACCTAAGGGATAGCAATACAGTAACTGTGTTTTTTTTTTTTGGCCATGGCGGCTGCTTTGTGTGAGCTGTACTTGATTATGGCTACATTTTTCAGATCAGATATAATGTTGGCACACAAGATTAATTATACTTTAATTTTTACAAAAGAAGAGATGTAATATGTAGTCTTTTGTTTGACCAGTGCCGTAGTTAAGTGGATAGTCAGTGCAATGGCATTTTCTAGGGACTAATTAAATTTTTCTTTCAGCTACAGTATAGCTGAGGATTTGCTGTTTGGGAGAAATTTAAATCGAATTGAATTTGGTTGCATGGACACATTACTAATCTGCTAAAACCTGATGCATTGATGAAAAGAGAGAGATGAGATATTGAACGCATATCCAATGTTAACATAGCTGTCATGGCTTTAGTGATCCAATGTGCAACAGGATGCTGGCTGTCATACTTCGTTCTGTCACACACCAGGCTCTCTGTATCTTACTTCTCTGCTGTCTTTTCAAGTTGTCCCTGCGGTTCTCAATCTCTGCTGGTTTCAGATCTCTCTCTGCAAGATGCTGCCCAGTCTGTCTCCACTCCAGAGATCCCTCCAGAATCAGGGAATGAGAGCTGCCATCTTGGATTCGGTCACATGATTTCTCTCAGCCAATCAGGGGATAGTAGCCTCCTCTCCAGGTTTCCCTCCTGGGAGTTCCTGGGAGCTGCCACCTTGGATATAGTCTCCTGATTCATCTCAGCAACTCAGAATGCTGCTTCTGCCCAGCTGACCGCAGTCTCCAACCAAGAATCAACAACTACTATAAAAGGACTTCCTGGAGCCCCTATCTGTTGCCAGTGCAACCTTGTATTTCAAATGCCAACCTGGTTCCCAGCAGTCTTTCCAATTTCCAGCATTTTGGCTCCATTCCAGTTCCAGCTTTTTGGTTCCATTGCACGCTCATCAAATTCAGTTCCTATCTGGTCTCCTCTGCTAGTTCATCACCACCTGTACCTGACCTTTCATTTCCTTGCAAAGGAACATAATCAGGCCATACAGACAAAAAGACCGAAATGAAGTCTAAGTATATAGAAAGAAGGCACTTCAGACCACTAATTGATAATTTACAAATAAAATCTCAAATTTATATTCACATTACTTGGCAAATATACCTTTACTCCAAAGATCATTATTGGCTAAATATTAAAAACAATACAGAATGTGTACAGAAAAAAGAGAGTAGTGAATTTAAAAACAGAACAGACCCTTCAGTGTATGTCAGGATAATTTCAACTGGGATGTGAGATACCAATGCCCTTGGAAATCCAATATTACTTAATAATTATAATAAAATAATATAGGAAGCCAATCCTAGCCTCATATGATAGGCTTATGTTGTACTTCCTAAATTGGAAATGAAGGTGGCAGGTGTATAATAAAACAATGTCTATTTGTACTGATAGAGTACAGATTTCTCCAACGGAATCATGACAATATCATATCTGCAATATAGTCTTTTGTATTAGTAACAAAATTTAACTGTCACATTGTATCCTCCTAGAGATAGTAATAATCTCATAAATACAACACAATTTCTTGTTATTCGTGACCAAACTAAACGGAAAGGATGAAATCATTTCTCAAAGAGATCTATCTCTAAATATATTATGGACATATTTTTGTGAGCTGTTCATCCAGATTAGTTTAGGTCTGTGATATATCTGACAATTCCAAATCAGTGGCAGGATTATGGTTATTTCTATACTATCTTCATAAGAATGGAGAGGTGGAGACTGTTGTATGGATCATATCAAAATGAAGAGGGCTAATGCAGGAAATCTCCAGATATTGTCTGATGATTCTGCCACTAAGCCTATCCTCAGGTTTAGTTTAATATGAGCAAGCCTCTATAATCACATAACTCGGGCTTCACTGATATTACATGTGAGGACAAAATGCTAGAATTTTCAAACAAATATTTGCAGATTACCGCGGCTACATGGCCTCTCACGATTGACAATTCTAGGCCTGTGTCATCAAGAGTGACTTCATCACGCCCCAATGTACGTTTCGCCTTCTGCCTTTTCGAGGGGTAACACGATCATCTACCATGGAACTCTTTTATATTGCTTACAGCCAATCAAATACAGTATTTTAATAAAATCGAATATTAAATAAATCCAACGTATTTAACATATTGTAAGAATTTCTTAATTTATCCAATAACTCACAAATCAGAATATCGATGTTGCATACCATAATATCGCTATTAATTTCACAATAAGAATATAAAGATTATATATCATAGGTAACAATATCTTAACGACCTTATTATATTAATATGATATGTTAATTAGATCCAGTTAATTTATAATATAAAGATAATTATTTTATATATATTTATTTTATATGCATTTTTATTTTTTTATTGTTTTTTTCTATTAATTTTATTTTTTTAATTTTCATTATTATTCATCTTTTGTTTTTTATTATTGTTTTACAATTATTTTTTATTGTTTTTTGTTTTTTTTAGTAAAAAGTGAAAATGTATAAGACACTCATTCCATACAAATAAATGAGTGATATGTTACATCGTGATATCAGTGGTGCTAAGTGAAAAATATTCAGGAACTTTTAATATATACACCTAAAATAAGAACATATATTAGAAGTTCATGTAATATATTCTTTCATAATAATTACTCTAATGTGATATCCTCCTATGTATTGGAAAAAAGGAATTTAAGAAATTCAAAAAAGAGAACAAAATATAAATTGAGAGGATAAATAATATGAAAGTCCCACTCTCAAATACTTAGAAAGACATTAATGATTTATAGATCCATCTACATTGGAAATAACTATGACACCATCCTCTTAGAGGAAACTGGTATAGCTGTTACCTTCATTAAGTCCAACAGGAGAAGGAGTGTTAAGGAGAAAAATCCATCTACCGGTACTTTCTTATTGTAGCAGATGTGTCTCTACGTCTCCTCCTCTAATTCCTATGGATATCTTATTAATTCCATAGCATCTTAGGGCATTGGCATTAGCTTTGCCTTTATGGTGTACAAGAAAGTGTCTAGCCACGGATGTCAATAGTTTGAAACAGTCTCTATCTTTCTTGGAGGGAAGATCAAATTATGCCAATCTTTCCTTTCCACTTGTCTGAGTGCTTTTTTGATCGACATGCGACTGTAGCCTCTTTCTATAAGTCGGTCACATTGCTCTTTAGCCCTGATGGTAAAATCTTGAGGCAATTCCGCTTGATTCTAAGAATTCTCCCTTAGGAATGTTGGTAACAACCAAAGGAAAATTAGAATTTTGCCTGTGTAAGATACTACAGGTTGCAGTTTTTTTACGGAAAAGTTAAGTTTCTAGTTTGCCATGAGGTCTCTTCCTAAATGTGTTGTGTAGAAACTCAATCTCAATTTGACTCAGAGTATGTTAGCTTTAAATCATTGATGTTGTCATTTAAAATGTCAATGACATTTTTAAAGAGATCATCATCTCCCCTCCAAAAAAATCAATATATCATTGAGATATCTGACCCAGATAAATATCTGGTCAGCATATATCGACAGATCTTTACTGAATATGTCTCTCTTTACCAATGTCCACGATTGAAATTAGCAAAGCTGTGTCCCGAATTTGCAATTAAAATTTGTCTGAAAAAACAAAATAATTATTTTTGAGTACAAATTCCAATAGTTCTGTTGGAAAATCATTGCACTGATCGTTGCTTACCGATTGTAGAAAGTATCTCACTACATCAACCCCAGCTTTATGACCTATGCTGGTATACAGGGATTCAACGTCTACAGTAATCATCCAGATATTTTTCTCTAGTGTCATCCCATTTACCATTTTGAGAACTTCAGTTGTGTCTGTATGAAGATAATGACAAAACATGTTTCCTTAAATGGGTATCTATAAAGATGCTGGACTGCTCTGTAAGACACCCATTGCCCGAGAGAATCAGTCTGCCAGGTGGCATTTTTGGATTTTTGTGTATCTTTGGCTGCAAATAAAATGTTGGAACTCTTGGACAATTAACTTGCAGAGAATCAAAGTCTGATTTACATATAATACCTTGAGAAAAGTCCCTGTTGATGGTAGTTTGATAGGATGCTTTAAATTCCTCAGTGGGATTGGAAATTAAATGCGTATAGCATTTTGTGTCATTGAGTTACCTCAAAATCTCTTGTTTGTACATTGTAACTGGCCAAAGGACCACATCCCCCCTTTGTCCGAGAGCTTTATAATCACATCATCCCATTTTTCCACATCCTTCAGGGCTTTTCTTTCATCCTTGGGCAAATTGTCAGTTTGAACCATGTTGTGGTTATTACATAAATCATCCAAATCCTAGATACCATTCCCTCAAAGACTTGAATTTGGGGGCAAATGTTATCATTGGGGGAAAAAAATTACTTCTTTATACATATAGGGCCTGATTCATTAAGGAACTCAGGCAAGAAATTTCTTACTTATGTCTCCTGGGCAAAACCATGTTAAATGCAAGGGGTGAAAATTAGTTTTCTATTTTGCACACAACTTAAATACTGGCTGTTTTTTCATGTAGCTCACAAAATAGCTTTATTTGTACACTGAAATTTAAAGTTGATATTTGTGTGCTAAATGAAAAGACAACCAGTATTTAACTTATGTGCAAAATAGAAAACTAATTTTCACCCCTTGCACTTTAACATGGTTTAGTCAAGAAGACTTAATTAAGAAATTTCTTGCTTAAGTTCCTTAATGAATAACCTTAGTTACTACCTCTATCACATTATTTGACTTTCCCTAAAGAAGCCCTGTCAGGTGAAATGTGTAGATGTGATTGTTTTATTATATTAAACACTTTATCATTAATTTCTCTCTGACACCAGCATTCCCGCCGGCCAGACTATTCGTATTGGATCAGCTGATACCTCAGACGGTTTCCTCATGCGCATGTGCGGATTTCATACGGCATTCGGAAGCTCTCCCATTTCATTACAGTATCATAGGGGGATTAAAAACCATCAGGACACACATCTGATTATTGTTCAAGGACCTTACAGTGCGCATATGGACATACGGACCTCTACTAACTGTTTGTCTGTGTCAGCCTAAGATATCCACCTCCTGGACACGGTTATACGAGACTGCTGCATTATGCCCGGACTGTGGATTCATTTGCAGGCGTTTTTTGGATTTTTAGATACACTAATCCATTGTGGCATTAACCTTTTCCCTTTGTAGGTTTGGTCCAGTTAAGCCCTTTGGGAATTGGTTTGCTTTGCTTGTTTATTTATTATTCAATTTTTATTTGGTTATGAGCCATTATACATGATTGCAATCAGTGATCTATGTTTATTTATTTCAGTGTATCCGCATATTTACAGGTCCGGACCTTGTTATTGCTTTCTATTTTAGCCCTTTGGGCATGTTTTAAAAAATGTTTTTGCCTTTTATAAACATCCATTGTACACTGATATTACTCATTCTTGCGCCTGGGATTATTTGTTATTTAATATTTTTTGGAGAAAAGGACCCGCCTCCATATCATTATTCCCTTTGAGGCTGCATTCTACATTTCAATAGGGGAAGCGCGGTGATTTAATTTCCATTTGTATTAACGGCACTTAAGATTTTCTACACTTCATCATCATCAACATTTATTTATATAGCGCTAGCAAATTCCGTAGCACTTTACAATTGGGAACAAACATTAATAAAACAAAACTGGGTAATAAATACAGACAGAGAGGTAAGAGAACCCTGCTCGCAAGCTTACAATTTATGGGACAATGGGAGTTTAAAACACAAGGGCATGAGTTACATCATATTGCACAATGGACCAGCTAGAATGCAAAGGTAAAAGTATTGAGTGGGCTGTGTGTGTAGCAATGTTGGCCAGAGGGTTTTTGTCTTGTGTTAGCTGTGTAGAGGGTGGTAATAGAGCAACCTAGGGAGATTAAGATGGTGGTTGAGGAATGTCATAAGCTTGCCTGAAGAGGTGGGTCTTCAGAGAACGCTTAAAGGTTTGAAGATTAGAGGAAAGACTTACTGTGCGAGGGAGGGAATTCCACAAAGTGGGTGCAGCCTGAAAAAAAGTAATGTAACCGAGAATGGGAGGATGTGATGAGAGTGGAAGAGAGACGCAGATCTTGTGCAGAACGGAGGTGTCGAGTTGGGACATATTTTTAGACAAGTTAGGAAATGTATGTCGGTGCAATTTTGTTGATGGTCTTGAATGTTAGTAGAAGAATTTTATATTGGATTCGTTGAAATACAGGCAACCAATGTAGAGACTGACAGAGTGGCTCAACAGAGGAAGAACGGTTTGCAAGGAAAATCAATCTAGCTGCTGCATGCAAAATAGATTGTAGGGGTTCAAGTCTGACTTTGGGAAGACCAGTAAGGAGGGAATTGCAATAGTTGATGCGGGAGATGAGTGCATGAATTAAGGTTTTTGCGGTGTCTTGTGTAAGATATGTGCGTATTTTGGAAATGTTCTTTAGATGTATGTAACATGATTTAGATATAGAGTTGATGTGGGAAATAAATGATAGTTGTGAGTCAAGGATTACACCTAGTCAGCAAGCTTGCGGGGTGGGATATATGGTCATGTTATCAACAGAAATAGAAATGTCAGGCAGGAAGCTTCTGTTTTTGGGTGGGAATATTATTAATTCAGTTTTTGAAAGATTGAGTTTGAGTAAAGAGAGATGGGAATGGGAGGAGAATGGGGGTTGATCTGTACGAAGTTAAGAGTAGGCGTTACCTGTACTGAGTTAAGAAAAGTAGATGTTACCTCTGTATCCGTTGGATAGTTAAGAAGAAATGCTGTGAGTTTTATCTTAACTTCTTGCTTAAACTTAAGGAAGCTCATGTTTAAATCCAAAGCAGTTACAGCAGCAGCGCAGAATAACACTAAAGTGTTCAAATAGCTTTGTTCTTTTAAAACACTCACAACTAAATATGCACAACATGACTCTTAATGCACTCGACATAATTATTTTTTTTAAATATATTTTATATTTATATCAAACATTAAACATTGTGTACTTTTTTTAAAAAGCGACCTTTTTTTAATTTCAACCACAATTGTAATAAATTGCAATGTAAAGTGGTTGATGTGTCTAGCAGTTGCTGATATTTGTAAAAATGGCTAACAATACACTAGTAATAATATGAAAACATAACAGCTTAATTTGTTAAAATTGTTTGGATAAATTGTGTGAACTTAAACCAAGCGTACACTTACACAAGGGACACATCGGAAATCCACACAAAAATGGGGAAGATATATAAACTCCAGAGAGATAAGTGCATTGGTGAGGATTCAAACTCAGGTCTCCACTGTTGAAAGGTGGATTGTCTAACCACTGAGCACCAACTTCTTTGATAAGAAGCTTTTCTTCTTTGTTAATTTTTATTAATGTCAATAATTATATTTTGAAATATTAGAGCGCTAAATCCTTGATACATTCACAGTTTAAATATTTGGATATTGAAAATCATTCATGTATCATAATAATAATAATAATAATAATAGGACTTTAAATTGAATGTCATTTTTGTTTGTTTTTTGTCATTTACGTTTGTTTAGCTGTTATCTGTGGATATTTCCTATGTCTTTGGAATCGTTATTTTGAACAGCTGCTTTCCTGTGTTGTAGCTGCACACAATTTTCAACATGCAATGTATCCATATTCTACAAAATGGGTCAGGAATTGAACTCATGAACCCACTGATGAAAAGTGGATTGCCTAATCACTAAGGCAACGTGCAAGTGGAAACAATATGTGCATAAAATAGACTAGAAGGAAAAGTTGAGCAACCACATCTCTCATAACAAACTGCTTTACTTTAATAATTTTAATATAACAATCAATTAAATTATAATTATCATATCTACAATGAAATATTAGTTGCCTACATTCTTGGTACATGCCCAGTTTAAATATTTGGATATGGAAATTCACAACACAACACATGCATTACTAGCAACATGAAGGTTTAAGGATAAACAATAAAGAATTACACACACATAGTCTCTTGTTCTCCAACATGAAAAATGTGTCATCTGTAAGTCATCTGTAGGTTTGAATTGAAAATATCCGTGGATGCGAATGTAGCGGCTAATAATTCATAATCATAAATATGCACGACACTAGTCATAGTAAACGCCAAAACATATACTAGCATACTCTTCTATAAGTGACACATTGGAGTAAATCCGCAGAAACATGGGGATATACAAAATCCACACAGATACAGGTATGATTCTGGATTTAAACTCATGACCTTACTGGTGCCAGCTCATTTGTCTAACCAGTAAGACATACTTCAGATTGAACCAAACATACAACACAACACAGGAGCTACTGGAATCCTAAAGTGTTAATGACCATAATTAAATTAACAATTGCACACACCTTCTTAGTACCAAAAAGGATCATGTTTTGTTTTTTAAAAATTAAAATAAGAAAGTCTATGCTAATGCATATTAGAATAATTCGCAATCAGAAATAAAAGAAAATATTTTTTAATCAGTATAAAAAGATAGATTTTCGTAAACACAGTTGCATAGACCCAGCATCAGATCTCGTCATCTGATACCACAATGTGCCATACACCTGCATATACTTGTCTCATTACAATCCACTATAAAAAACTGCTTCATGCACACTTGAAGTTGGTTAGGACTCTATACTGTGTTTTTCTGGTGTGGATTTCTATAGTGGTATTTTATTTGTATTGAGAGTTATATTTTAGTTTACTCTCTTATAGACCCTTTAAATGATTGTGTTTGTAAGATATTTTATGTTACACAATAAAAATGCATCTCTATTTTCATATGTAATATGCATTTTAATGTGTGTGTTTGTCTTATATATTTAAACCCATTTTTTGCCTTTTTGGGGGGTGTTGTGAAGCTTTTCAATCTAATATCTATTAAGATAATTCTTATGTGGTTTGTGCCCTTTTCAATGTTGCATATTTATCCAACAGATCCCCAGCCCTCCTGAAACTGTGGATGCAGGCCACTTCAGATTCAAGACCGATTTGCAAGGTAAAATCTTTTTCCAATATGGCTTAGATCACACTTTTTAAATTCTCTAACATCCTAAAAATACAATTATTTGGTGAAGAAAGTAAAGGCCTGTTTCTTTTTTCGAAACATATACAAATGCATGCACCAGACAGTTTGGAAAAAATGTTTACCTTTGAAATCTTCAAATTTGAAAACAGCCCGTAAGGGCTGCCTCTGCCCCTGCTGAGATTATCAGATGGGACTTTTATAGCCATAGCACATAGAAAAATAATGATGAAGCTTGATTGTTAGAGTTTCATTTAAAATAGACCAAACTAAAGGCTTTCATTGATGTACTACCAGGCCTTAGCTGGGACATGTCTGCCTCACCTGAAAAATATTCTGTAATTAAGCATAGTCTGTTAATTATATATCTGACTCACTATGAGAATTTTCTTTTCTGCCCATGTAAAGTACATAAACTAAGTGTTGTGTGTGTATTGATTTTAAGGCCCTGATTTGTCAATGTTTTCTAATGGAAATACCTTGCATTCTCTTTCATTTTGAGGACAAGTGAGAAACAGACACCATTTTAGTAAATAGCTAAATGTTTGTAATTTATTTCAACAGACCTTATGACCTAGCTGTCAGCTGGAGCACAAAGGAGGTGAGGCAAGGTTTATTTCTTGGAGTAAGAAAAATATATGAAGGAGTTGCCTTTTGCAGCATGCAAGTATCTATAGTTTACAATGTTATTCCTTTTATGTTATTGGGGGACCTGCATTACAGTTAATGCATCAGAAATTGTAGTTTATACAGGTGTGTACAAAGTACACACAGTGAAGTAATATTTTGATACAAAATGGCCTAAGGTTGTTTGATTTGTCTCTAATATTTTAAACAGATAAAGAAGACAGTCATTATGGGTTCCAGCATGACCTGCCTTGCAACACCTGTAAACAATGCGAAAAAACTGTCACGAACACGCTCCCAGCTGCCGTGACTTTGCTGTAGGAGGTCACACAATTCCAGCCCGTGGTATCTCTTTACCCAACACACAGGTTCTAGACGTACTGATTCACCCCCAACAGCGGTCACACCCCCACACACTTTAAGTTTGCCACCACCTAATGAATACGGGCAATATGACCCCAATATACTGTCCCACACTGGCACGCAAGCTGCTCAGAGACTAGCAAGAACCACAACAGCGAACAAAGGGTTAACTCTTCACACCTCTATACTGTTACACAAATGTAAATGCAAGCACACACTGGTTGTTAATCAAATGTATCAACAAATCACACGCTGGCATTCAAAGGGTTAACTTGGCTGAGCTATATTTTTCTCAATAGGCTAATGGATTCGTTAGAGTATCAAGGACGCCAAATATTAAATTATAGATTTATTATACAAAGGTGCAGAGCATTCAGATATTAAAAAAAACCAATTAATAAACAATTGATTGACATACACAAGCAAAACAGTTTAAAATAAAAGGGGTTACCTTCAGAGTGTCACTTACATGAATTGCATACTCTGTGCCATGGGAAATTGGTGTCAGGATTTCCCATGTATGACCACGGAGAGAGCGTAAGTGGTTAACGTGGCTTTATTAAGAACACAAATAACAATCCACCATGGATTGTGACACAGATATACCGAAATGGAAAGACAGAGCAACAGTTCAATGGGATCAACAATATAGAAGACTTAACAGAACTTGGTAATGCAGACTGGAGATGACAACTTGGTAATGCAGACTGGAGATGACAACTTGGTAATGCAGACTGGAGATGACAACTTGGTAATGCAGACTGGAACTGACAACTTGGTAATGCAGACTGGAACAAACAACTTGGTAATGCAGACTGGAACAAAGCACATGGAAATGCTCACAGGAGTGACCTGATGATCTGGCCCAGACTGTTTGAAGCAGGCAGGTTATATATATAGGCCTCATGCAGGTGATACAACTCCCAATGATCAAGGAAAATAACCAAAGTAGCAAAGTGGCCCCTTTGGTGGGCATTGGAACTACAAGTAGAATGCATAACAAATCCAATAGAGTCACTGCAGACAGCAACTGCAGAATGCAGATCGTGACAGTACCCCCTCCTTAAAGGGCGGATTCCAGACGCACAAATACTAGAGATGGTCGGAAAAGTCAGAGTCATAGTCCAGAATTGGGCATGTAGTTGAGAAGGCTTCATGCAAGGATGGGAAGGCTATAGAAACCACACCACAGGGGAGTTGAGATCCAGGAGAATCTTTCTTCTTCTTCTTCTTCCCTTTCTTTTTATGGTTTTTAGAGGGTTGCTGGAAATGGAGTGAAGAAAACGATAATCTCAAAGTTGGAGTAGCTGGAGATAGAACATGAGGCATAGATGAAGCACTGGTAGTGAGATTTGCAAGTGCTGGTGTAAATTCTTCGATCACGGCCTCAGTAAAAAGCTGAAAATCAGACAGAATGGGATGTTGGGTTTCAATTAAGGGCTCTGCCCATTCCAGAGCTTCCCCTGTAAAGTTGGCTAACATGTAAAACACTGCCTTTTGATACAGAGGGAAAATAGGACATACAAAATTTAATAAGAGCCTGAAATTGCTGAATATCCCCATTGAAGGTAGGTGGTTGGAAGACTTGAACAGAGGATGAATTCGAATTAGCATGAGACTCGGCCAGCTCGGGTTGAACATACATCCCTGGGGACTCTAGTAGGACCCCTTTGGCAGAAGACAACCTGGACTGGGCAGATGACTTGGCAGTGAGCCCGAGTTGGGCGGCAGACTTGACAGGGACAGCACTGTGAGAAGCCTCAGGGTGGACAGCACTGTGAGAAGCCTCAGGGTGGACAGCACTGTGAGAAGCCTCAGGGTAGACAGCACTGTGAGAAGCCTCAGGGTAGACAGCACTGTGAGAAGCCTCAGGGTAGACAGCACTGTGAGAAGCCTCAGGGTAGACAGCACTGTGAGTAGCCTCAGGGTAGACAGCACTGTGAGAAGCCTCAGGGTAGACAGCACTGTGAGAAGCCTCAGGGTGGACAGCACTGTGAGAAGCCTCAGGGTAGACAGCACTGTGAGAAGCCTCAGGGCAGACAGCACTGTGAGAAGCCACAGAGCAGACAGCACCAAGTGGCAACTCGGGCTGAACCGCATAGACAGGCAACTCGAGCTGAACCGCATGGACAGGCAACTCTGGAGCAGGCTGGAGGGACCGGACCCCCTCTGGAGCGGACTGTAAGGGCAGCGCCCCCTCTTCAGCGGACTGTAAGGGCAGCGCCGCTTCTTGAGCGGACTGTAAAGGCAGTGCCCCCTCTTGAGTGGACTGTAAGGGCAGCGCCCCCTCTGGAGCAGACTGTAAGGGCAGCGCCCCCTCTGGAGCGGACTGTAAGGGCAGTGCCCCCTCTGGAGCGGACTGTAAGGGCAGCGCCCCCTCTGGAGCAGACTTTAAGGGCAGCGCTCACTCTGGAGAAGTCTTTAAGGGCAGCGCCCATTCTGGAGAAGTTTTTAAGGGCAGCGCCCCCTCTGGAGGAAACTAAGGGCAGTGCCCACTCTGGAGAAGTCTTTAAGGGCAGCGCCCCCTCTGGAGGAAACTAAGGGCAGTGCCCCCTCTGGAGCAAACTTTAAGGGCAGCGCCCCCTCTGGAGCAAACTTTAAGGGCAGCGCCCCCTCTGGAGCAAACTTTAAGGGCAGCACCCCCTCTGGGTTGAACTGGGGAACCCGGGTTCTCATGGAAGCAGATAGCATGTCTGGAATGGAGACAGAAGTTTGTATTTCAGAGCTGGAGATAGAGGTTGAAGATGGTCGGAGTCTACGGAGCGGGCAATCCTGTAAAAAATGTACATCACTGGCACAGTAAAGACACAGTTTGTAGATCCTCCTGCGCCATCGCTCCTCTTCGGTCAGGTGAGGGCGTGGAGCACCTGAAAACCTGGAATTTGTTACAGGAATATTGGAAGGTACTGCTTGCAGAGAGTCAAAGGCAGACAAATTTGGTAATGAAATGTTAGCAGTACAGTTAGACTCCTTACAGCAGGATGTATTAGGGGTGGAAACTGGAAGTTGCTTAAGCACTTGGTTCAGCAAGGAAGATATTTGCGCTATTTGAGTGCGAAGTTGAAGAATGTCCACTTTGAGCAACTGGAACAGGGAATTTTCGGAGGAAATAGCAGCCATGGTCTTAATGTTGAATACGGAGTAGGCCACTACCTTGGAAATCCTTATCAAAAGAGATGAAAGCCATGCAGCAGCAGGCTTGGTATTATGGCCAGATCATACTGTCAGGATTTCACAGGTATGACCACGGAGAGAGCGTAAGTGGTTAAAGTGGCTTTATTAAGAACACAAATAACAATCCACCATGGATGGTGGCACAGATATACCAAAATGGAAAGACAGAGCAACAGTTCAATGGGATCAACAATATAGAAGACTTAACAGAACTTGGTAATGCAGACTGGAGATGACAACTTGGTAATGCAGACTGGAGATGACAACTTGGTAATGCAGACTGGAGATGACAACTTGGTAATGCAGACTGGAAATGACAACTTGGTAATGCAAACTGGAGTTGACAACTTGGTAATGCAGACTGAAGCTGGCAACTTGGTAATGCAGACTGGAGTTGACAACCTGGTAATGCAGACTAGAGCTGACAACTTGGTAATGCAGACTGGAACTGACAACTTGGTAATGCAGACTGGAACAAACAACTTGGTAATGCAGACTGGAACAAACAACTTGGTAATGCAGACTGGAACAAAGCACATGGAAATGCTCACAGGAGTGACCTGATGATCTGGCCCAGACTGTTTGAAGCAGGCTGGTTTATATAGGCCTCATGCAGGTGATACAACTCCCAGTGATCAAGAAAAATAACCAAAGTAGCACAGTGGCCCCTTTGGTGGGCAGTGGTACTACAAGTAGAATGCATAACAAATCCAATAGAGTCACTGCAGAATGCAGATCGTGACAATTGGCAAGGAAGATGGACAGCTTATCAATGTGAATTGATTTCCCAAAGTCTGACAATCTGTTGTAACTGGTCTCAGTTTTTTAAAGACACTTCCACACCTGTCCCTGCCCCCACGGGTTTTCTCTGTGATACTTTTTTCAATCACCATTTGCATGTTGCCTGATTTACTACCCAATTATTCTATGTGACCTAACTTTTCGGTGGAGCGTCACACAGAAACAATTTCATTATTAATAAATCCCTTATGAATCTGTCCATCTTTTGATACCAAACATGATGAAATTTTGACAATGTGACATACCTTTTCCAAAGATATGTGATTTTAGCTATTCCTGGATAACACCCGTATCTGTCATTCACAACCCTGGTGGGATTTCTGCTTCTCAGTATGGAGTTACACCCAGATTTCCCAAAATATGAACTATGAAGGCATTTTCCTTTGAAACTCATATTTCTATTTACCTATATACGCCTTCAAAATGCTGCCTTGGGCTGCAAGGATGTCTAGCTGTGACTGGCCCCACAAAGTCTATTCAGGAGCCTAAAAACTAACATGTGTCAGGATATATCTCACAGCAAGAGCCCTTTGAAGCTGCCATAGGTGACACTCCTATCTTCTCACACTGGAATATGCAAAGCCATCCAATACATTTACATTAGACTTTCTGTCTTCACATTTTACACTTTAGTAGCTAAACTTATCAATGGATTCATTTGATATAACATATTTATACTGAAGTTATGATTTATCAGTTATAAATAACTGTAAGTTCTCTATGTTCACATCACCAAAATGCATGTTTTTTGTATCACAATTTTTATTTATTTTTAAACAAAGGAGTGTATTTTATTTTGTGTTTCATTTGATTACTGTAATTGTGTTTAAAAATAAATATTCTTGGCGGGGCGTGGCTTGTAAGCCGACATGACCGGACACTACTGAGGAGAGCTCCGGCGGACAATCAAAGAAAAGACCTAATTCGGGCAAGAGAGAGAGTGCCGCAATCACCTGGGACAATTCCCGTAACACCTCAGGGCTCCGTGCCTCTAACTGTGAATTGTGGCTTGCTCTGAAGTTCACCCGGAGATCGGAGGTCCGCTCTTCCCCCAGAGCACGCTTGGGCGCCATTGTGGTGCCTGCATGGGCGCGGATACGCTCAGGATTAATATCACAGCAGTGACCCTTGACTCGCAGGTTCTGTCTTCCTGAAGTGGAAAACAGACAGCCTAGACCCATCAAATATTGCCGTAGAAAACGGACACCTGGTTCTGGGATCAGAAGGGAAAAATGTTTTGGCGCGAAAGACGCTAGCCAGCAAAAGCAGGTGAGGGAAAATAGCTGATTCCCACATTAATAAGTGGGAATAAAGAGGAAAGAGAAACAGCCCTGCAAATCTGCCCCCAAAGGGTCAAATTTAATTATTTATGCACTTGGCATGTCTGGTTTGAGCATCTCAAGTCTATTACACATCACTAGTATAGAAAATACTTATTCAGGCTGTCCTGGACTTTTTTGCAAAGCTGCATCTCAGCAGACACACTAGTCCCCTCTAATGGTTTGAAGAATCACTGCAACTGAACCTGTGTCCTCAACTGCAAACATAAAAACAGAAACAAAAAAAAACAAAAAAAACAAATAAGAGAATATTTAATCTATATTTGTGAATATCTTGAGATGTAGTACTCAAGAATAATTGGGAGGGAGTGTTGCCCACTCTGTCTAAAATTGAATAAGTCTGAGCTAAGGCTGTCTTTCTTTCTGGAGAATTACTCTTTGTCTATATGTAATGGGTAGATTCGTTAATCCACCCGCAACTGGTAAGCCACAACGCACTGGCACTGATTCTGAACGAAAAAGAGGTGCAAGGAATGTTGGTCAAGGTAAGAAAGTGAGTGATAAGGATACTAATGACAATTCAAATGTTAATCCTCCATCCCCACCTCGTGCCAACCATATGGTGTCAGACACGCCAGCTCTTTCCTATGAATCAGTACTTCGGGCCATCAAAGAGACTATGGAGCCATTAATGCAACAGCAGATGAGCACTCTTACAGCTGCTATGCAAGAGCTTAAAGACCAGGTCTCACAAATCACTAAACAAGTCCAGGTAAACGAGCTGCGAATTGGAGAAAATATGCAAGATATTGGAATCCAGAAGACTCTCACAGCTTCATTGCTTAAAACTCAAAAACAAATGTTAAATAAGCTAGATGACTTAGAGAATAGATCCAGGAGAAGTAATCTGCGGCTGGTAGGGCTGCCGGAAACAGTCAAAGGCCCAGCCCTTCTAGCATTCGTAACCAAAAAGAGTTACCAAGACTTCTGGGAATAAGTGAAGATTTTGCCAGTGTGGAGATTAAACGGGCGCATAGACTGGGGCCGCCAAGAGAAAATATGAAAGATCGGCCTCGCACGGTAATCTTCAAATGCCTCAATTACACACACAAAAATTCTCTCTGGATGGCCTCAAAATCATCAGGCCCGATAAAATGGGAAGGTTTTCGCTTACTGCTCTTCCAAGATTACTCGGCAGAAGTTACTAGGGCACGGAAGGAATTCTCCATGATCTGTTCAGCTTTGGTAAAGAAAGGGAACAAATTTGCTCTTTTGTACCCAGCACGCCTGAGGATCTTTGAAGGTCAAGAATACAAGGACTTCATGACTGCGGGCGATGCGCAAGCTTACTTACAGGAACTGGAAGCTGAGGCTGAATCAGCAAACTAAAGAGACTGATTAGAGTCTGGACTTACCACCATCATGCTCCAGCTTATCATCAGCATATTTGAACTACCACGATAATCGGTTCCATTTCCGTAGACACGTAAATATGCCCTTTTAATCGTATTCTGTTTAACTGCCTATACCTAAACTTTTAGGATACTAGCTATACACATTATGCATGGCAGGAACCTTTGTGAGCATAACCTGATCTGTTTAAATAGTCTCAACACTAGATAAGCCTGAGATTATTATGACTTCAATGCTTGTAGCCTTATAAGAATGTATTATGTTCATTGTTACCACTTTGGTATTTACTGATATGTTAAGTGTTATAATATCGTTCTTCTAAACTGTATTTTGTTCTGATGTTGTTTCTAAGCTTATACCTTAGCTTCCATCTCTAATTATAACACATATGAAAACTTTTAGTGTAAAAATTGACCCATTGTATCTGCATTAACACGTAAGGATAATGGAGACAGCAGCTTTTTACCACCAAATGAGTGGGCCCTTCCTCTTCCTCCCTTCTTAAGCTTACTACCACAGGGCTATGTTTGGGTTAGTACTTTTCTTTCTTTCAATCAATATTGAAAATATTAGGATGGTGTGCTGTCTCCCCGCACACCAAAAAAATTGGAGTTCACAGTGACTATGCTGTGCCACACCTACTTTACCCAGACCCATTATTCATGTCCCTACCCCTGCCTTACCTTAACGGTAGTTGTCCTTCTTTAGGGTTTAGACAAAACAAAAATAAAGAAAAAAAAAAGTGAGAAAAATAATTCTGTAAGATGTCTGAGGATATGTCAGGGATATTTTTTTTTTGTCAATACCCACCATCTAAAGATTACGGATATTACTTATGAGTATAGAAATGTGAATGCCAGATGTCTGCATTAAAAATTTGCTCTTGGAACGTCGGAGGCATTAACTCGCCTATCAAACGGAAAAAACTGTTGACGTATTTGAATAACCTTACTCCAAGAGACCCATGTAGAACATGATAAACTCTCAATGCTGGGACACAAAATTTTAGTATACGCCTCATACAATAAGAAATCAAGAGGAGTGGCAATCCTATTTAGGAAGAACCTTCAGGTGGATATTCACCATAAGATAATTGATAAGGAAGGAAGATTTGTCATAATAGAGGTCACTATCGAGGGCTCCAAATATGTAGTTTGCAACATTTACGCCCCCAACACGCAGTCTAAAACTTTTTTTTTTACAACTAATTAAAAAACTTTATACATACTCAGACTCACAACTCATAGTTGGCGGAGACTTTAATATGGTGGCCTCTAGGCATTTAGACAGATCAGCCCCCTTAAGACAGAAGAAAAATGGCGGTCAAGTTGACATAAAATATATAGCAGACCAGCTGGGGTTGTTTAATGTATGGAGAGCTAGGCATCCAATTGATCTAGAATGTACATGTTTATCAGCAGCTCACAACACACTCTCTCGTATAGACTACTTCCTGATCTCACACACTTTAGGCAATAAAACCCTATCAACTGGCATCGAACCAATAGGACTCTCTGACCATGCCATGATTTGGATTAAAATAGAAAGACAGAACCCATTGGGTAAACACAGGCAATGGAGATTCCCAGCCAAACTTTCTAACTCCATCAAGTTCCAGGATATGTTAAAACTAGCATGGGATGAATATATACATAATAATCAACAACACACCGATGATCCTATGTTGTTCTGGCAGACTGCCAAGGCAGTCCTGAGGGGTGGGATCATATCATATATGACAAAATATAATAAAGATCAGCAGAAGACATATCTGGAGGCTCAGCGTGAACTGACAGAGTCCTTTGAGTTATATAAATGTCAACCCACCGCAGTAAATAAAAACAAATATAAACAAAAACAAATACACTTTGACCAGGTAGTACAGCAGCAGTGTACGCGTCAGAATATGGCAAGCAAATTTAATTTCTATAAGTTTGGCAACAAATCCAGTAGAATTCTCTCAAATTTATTAAATGGTACCAGGCCAAATAGTAATATTTCATCATTACGATCACAGGATGGATCTATTAAATATAGAGGGACAGAAATTATAGAGATCCTAAGGTCATTCTACTCTAATCTATACACCCAAGACCCATTTGATACAAATGCACAAGACTTATTTTGGAGAAAAAATTCTTTGCCTCAATTAACAAAGTTACAAGCAGACTCCTTAATTCAACCCATTTCCACAGAGGAGGTATTACAAGCGATTAAGCAATTGAAATCCTTTAAATCCCCAGGCCCAGACGGGTTTAGTGGGGAATTTTACAAAATCTTACAAGACAGAGTTGCATTATTACTGACAGATCTCTTTAACTTGATACTCTCTGAAAACAAAATCCTAATTTACTTTAATAGTGCCATTGTCAAGGTACTCCCTAAACCAGGGCGAGATCATGGCCTACCAGGATCTTATAGACCCCTATCACTACTTGATGTCGATTACAAACTATTCACGAAAATAATGGCGGAGCGTCTCAAAACCCTGTTACCAACCCTTGTCCATAATGACCAGACAGGTTTAATATGGGGGCGACACTCGGTAACTAATGTTAGAAAGATCTTGACAATCCTTCAGGCCTTGGAAAGCTCAGGGAAGGAAGACCCAGCCTTACTGCTCTCCATAGATGCCGAAAAGGCATTTGACCTGGTGACTTGGGAACATTTATTCACAACCCTCCGCAAGTTCGGATTCCCGGCCCAATACATAAATACCTTAAAGACTTTATATCATTTACCAAATACGCAAATCCTGTCCAATGGCTATTTATCAGCTCCATTCACAGTAGAAAGGCACCAGGCAAAGGTGCCCTTTATCCCCATTATTATTTGCGCTAGCGCTAGAGCCTTTTGCAGTGGCATTAAGAAAAAACTCAGATTACACGGGCATAAAAATATGGAATCAGGAAACTAAATTAACCCTTTTCGCAGACGACATGCTACTGATGGTATCTAATCCTGAGAAATCAATCCCCGCCATTCTGAACATAATTCAGGAATTCAGTTCCTTTGCAGGATATAGAATAAACTTCGATAAATCAAAAATGCTCCCACTGGCAGGAACTCAAGCCATAGTGAATAACTCATTCCTTACATCTCAGTTCTCGTTGAGTCTTACTAAAATCAAATATTTAGGAATTCATATACCAGCTAAGCTCCAAAATCTATACGAAGTCAATTACCCAGCTGTCATTAAACAAATTTCTACGCTCCTAGTCAAATGGCATGATCTCCCACTCTCTCTCTTGGGACGTAATGCGGTCATAAAAAGTGTCATTTTTCCAAAACTGTCTTATCCAATTCAAATGCTTCCTATAGGTTTAAACAAACTAGACACACATATTTGTACAAAATTATTTTCCAAATTTATTTGGCATTCTAAAAAACCCCGCATTGCAAGGAGTAAATTAATTCTTGGAAAAGCACAAGGAGGAATTGGCTTGCCAGATATAAATTCATTCACGCGTGCAGCTCTATTTAGATATATCACTGACTGGCTTTTCCAGCGCAACTGCTACACTGATAAAAAATTAGAAAACGCTCTATTTTATCCATACTCCCCGGCAGCACTTTTACATATGCCTAGATCCCTGATACCGCCACAATTTGATAAGAACATCTTTTTTAAGGATACACATAAAGCATGGATTCATATTAATAAGAAATTTAATAGGGACTTCAAAACTACCAATTTTCTTCCGATTTGGGGTAACCCTGTATTTCAACCTAGCTTAGAAAATTCTAATTTTCTCACGTGGCGCGACAAAGGGATAATGGCAATAAGAAACATATTTGACCCGGGTGGCACAATCTACTCCTTTGAGCAATTAAAGGAAAAACTAGGGATACCAAACTATCAGTTCTTTATGTATCTCCAGCTGAGACACTATGCGAACTCAAATCTAGACCCGAGAAAATCTATGGGGAAATCAGATAGTTTGGAAGGTTTGCTCTCCTTTCTGAAAAATGTGAAATTTAGAGTTAGGTATATATATGCAGATTTATTATCTACACAAAACATAACCACCTGGAATCAAACAGTGAAGGCTTGGCAAAAAGATATCCCCAGTATAAACGAGCCAAACACTTTAACTCGCCACTTTGAATCCGTATGGAAATCGCTATCTACTGCTCATCTCCCGGAAGTACATTTAAAGGTGATCCATAGAGCATATATACCACAGTCAAGGCGTCGTTTTATGGTTGAAGGAGAGACAGGTCTTTGTCCAAAATGTAAATTCCAAAGAGCAGACTGGTTACACAATTTCTGGGGCTGCAGGAAGATTAGGACATTTTGGTTTAAGGTTGTTAACTTTATTAACTACTCATTTAAGATAGGAGTTACATTGGCCGCAGAACCTCTCCTATTAGCTGATTTTAGTAGTTGGAAGGATTTCCTACTCTCCTCTGAAGTTTTAGCTGCCATGACAGTAATAGTTACGGTAGCAAAGAAACTGATTTTGAGATTTTGGACATCACCAGTATCCCCGAACCTAGAGATGCTTAAAACTGAAATTCTGGATATTATATATTTGGACAGAAGAGCCACTCTCCCGGACATAGAGAAAGGTGGGGTGAGGTTTCAAAAGAAATGGGGCATGTACATGGAATCATTGGAATCTTCGGTCCAACAAAACATCTATAAGTTATTTGAATATACTACTTGGTATTTACTTAGACAATTAAGCTAATAAGGCCTGATCGAAGAGTTATGCCTATAGGATCGAAGGGAATTGTTTTGTTCTCTGGGAATCTTAAGACCTGAACTTACTCTGACAGCAGAGAAAACTACGAGAATAACCTCTAGATTCAGTCACTCTATACTCCCTTAAAGATATGGACAAATATTAGGTTAGAAAAAGGAATGATCTGTCTTGACTATCTGACCACTACTAAGTAAAAAAGGCAACTACTTCCCCCCCTTTTCACTCTTCCCCTGACCCTAAAAAGAGGGAAAGTAAAAAAATAAAAGAATATATATATATAGTTTTTCTATTTTTTTATCTTATTTTTTTTCTCCCCTTACTTATCAATCTCGTTTTTGGGTTGACAAATACCATTACCATTAAGACACATTTACAGACGTATAAAAAGAAAGATTTACATAATGTTGTTGCATAATTTTGAAATTCTTAAATGTATTTGAAATGTATCAAAATAAGTGATTGGTATTTTGTACTTTGTACTTGTTATTGTTACTGTCATCTCTGAGAAAAATGAATAAAAAGATTTAAAAAAATTTTTTTAAAAAAAAATATTCTTATTTTTTTTGCAATACTCATTCTCCTGTAACTCTCTGCTGCTTTGGACACTGTTTAATACCCTTTTCTCCTACACATTCTTCACTCCATTGTCTCTCTAGACACAGTTCTCATCTGGAGCATTTCCTACCTCTCTAACCGCTCCTGTAGTGTACCCACCTCTGGTACATTCTCCCTTCCACTCTCACTCTCTATTGCGGTCTCACAAGGCTTCTTTTTTTTATTTTAAATGTTGTACATCTTTTGTCTTGGGGTACTTATTTGCTCATTTGGCCTCCAATACCACCTTTACGCCGACGACACCCAAATGTACATTGCTTTCCCTGACCTATTTCTTTTTTTTTTTATAATTTTTATTTTTGAATGGTCAAGTAACAAACAGAACCGACATGCACTGTCAGTAAGAAAAAAAACAAGCAATAGAAGCACATCACAGGTAACAAAGTATAAAATCAGTATAAAGATATAAATAATCAGTGCAACAATATGCGTGTATGGCAGTTGACCAAGGATTTTTAAAGAAATAAGGGAGGGGGCGAAATGCCTCAACAGAGAGTGGCATGACGCAGGAGGAAAAAAGGAGGGAGACTAGTACAGTAGAGAGCAGGAAAGGAAAGAGAGAAGAAAAGAGAAAGAGAGGGGTTTACGGGAGGAGGATGGACATGTGTAAAAGTAGGGTCAAGTGAAAGGGGGATAAATCTGAAAAAATGAGAGCCATGGGCTCCATACCTTAGTGAACGATCTTGATGTCCTATTGATGATACTGGTCATGTATTCCAGGCGGTGAACCTGCCAGACTCTATTAATAACGGCTTGAAGCGAAGGTGGAGTTTGCTGCCTCCAGTCTGCTGCTATTTGGCAGGTAGCTGCCGATAAAATGTGCCTAGCTAACTTATTCTCATGCCGAGTTGCCGCTGGCGCTCCCAGGGGCAAGAGGAAAAATTTAGGCTCAAATGGAATCGTTACCTGAATAATCGATTGGATCAGGTGGTTGATCTCGGCCCAGAAGTTTGAGAGTTTGGGACAAGTCCACCATATATGGATAAAGTTACCCTCATGGGAGCACCCACGCCAACAGCGGTCAGAAGAGTCTGGGAGGAATTTATGTATCCGGGAGGGAACGTAGTACCAGCGGTACAATACCTTATAGGCATTCTCTTTTATTTTAACGCAGATTGAGCTGGAGGCAGCATTCTCATATATCTCCGACCATTCCTCGCTCAAAAGAACTTCACCCAGGTCATGTTCCCAGGCCAGTTCATGCGAGACTCTAGTATTTGAGGAAGGTGGGGCAAGTTTATAATATAATGTTGAAATAAGGCCTTTCGTGGAGGACTGACGTAGACAGAGACGTTCAAATGGGGTAAGGGGGCGGGAGGAGAGGCGAGATTTGACAGTGTGGTGAAAGTGGCGGAGCTGAAGGAATTGGTAAAATAATTTAGTGGGAATATTTATTTGCGATTGGATGTCAGAAAACGAGGGGAACACAGCTGTAGAGGTGAGATCGTTTAAGAAACGGACCCCTTGTGAGGTCCACGAAGAGAATGCTTTAGGGGTAAGGCCTGGAGCGAAGTCTGAGGAGTTAAACAAAGGAATTAGGGGAGAAGAATGGGGGGAAAGGCCAAATTTCTGAGAGCATGAGTCCCAGACCGCTAGGGAATGTGTAATGACCGGATAAAGTGAGACACGTTTTGGTCGACGAGCCCGTGGAAGCCATAGGAGAGTAGATGGGGATAGCATACCCAGACTTTCAGCCTCAATCTCGACCCAGACCCTGGAGGGAGTCAAGCTACACCACAGAATGCATTGAGCAAGCTGAGCGGAGAGATAATAGCGTCGAAAATCAGGGATTCCCAGTCCCCCTCCCCGCGGGGCTCTCTGTAGAAGCTTGAAACGGACTAGGGGGCGCTTACCCGCCCAGATGAATTTAGATACATGGAAATGGAGAAATTTAAAAACGTAGGGGGGGACTCGGATGGGGAGGGTTTGAAAAAGGTAGAGGAGTCTAGGGAGTATGTTCATCTTGACCGCATTAATACGACCTATCCAGGAGATGTATAGTTGCGACCATGAGACAAGGTCTAGCTTAACTTGAGTAAGAGTGTGGGGGAAGTTGTCCTGAAAAAGCCGATGAGGTTGTTTAGTTAAATATACCCCAAGGTACTTGAGTTTTTGAGGGCGCCAGTTGAACGGGAAGGAGCTTTCTAAAGACACTTTGTCAGCTTAGGAGACATAAAAGTCTAAGGGCTAGATTTACTAAGCTGCGGGTTTGAAAAAGTGGGGATGTTGCCTATAGCAACCAATCAGATTCTAGCTGTCATTTTGTAGAAGGTACTAAATAAATGAAAGCTAGAATCTGATTGGTTGCTATAGGCAACATCCCCACTTTTTCAAACCCGCAGCTTAGTAAATCTAGCCCTAAGACTTCTGTCTTGTCCGCATTAACTTTATATCCTGAGAAGTGGCCGTAAAGCATTAGTTCGTCTACAAGAGGAGGGACAGAGGAAATTGGGTTAGCAATTGTTAACAGGACGTCATCCGCGTATAATGCTATTTTATGGGAAGAGCTACCCACCGGGATGCCTAGAATTTGCTGGTTAGCCCGGATTCTAGCTGCTAGAGGTTCTATGATAAGGGCAAAAATGAGCGGAGAAAGGGGACAGCCCTGCCGTGTGCCATTGGAAATAGTGAAGGGGACCGAGGATAGACCATTTGCAGAGACTGTGGCCGACGGAGAACGGTACAAGGCTGAGATGGCCATCATAAATTTGCCAGAGAAACCCATCGCTCCTAGTACCCCGACCATAAACGACCAGGAGATGCGGTCGAACGCCTTTTCAGCATCCAATGACATAAGGAGGGAGGGGAGCTTACCCCTGTGAATTGTATGTATCAGGTCAATTGTTCTCCTAGTATTGTCCGGGGCTTGACGTCCCGGGATAAATCCCACCTGGTCGGGGTGGATGAGGGAAGGGAGGAGGGGATTCAATCTAGAGGCCAGGATTTTTGCATAAATTTTAAGGTCCACATTAAGGAGGGAAATTGGTCTATAGCTAGAGCAGAGAGTTGGGTCCTTCCCAGGCTTTGGAATGACAATAATATTAGCTCTGGTTGTGGCTGCATCAAACGTGGCACCATCCAGGATCTCGTTAAAAAAAGATGTCAGATGGGGGCCTAGTACTGCAGCGAAATTTTTATAGTATTGCGGGGTAAAACCGTCAGGGCCTGGAGCTGAAGAAGGTTTCAGGGATTTAATAGCGGCCAAAACCTCGGTCAGGGTGATATCTTCATTCAAGGATTCTATGTGAGGTGGAGTGAGCTTAGGGAGGGGGGTGGCGGCTAGGTATTCGTCCAGAGACGGCACCGTATGAGCTCTTAGAGGGGTGGGTGGGGGGGCTAAGTTATAGAGGGAGAAATAAAAATCTTGAAACGTCTGGACTATCTCCTTAGGGTCATATGTAGTTCTGCTCTTTTGTGGGTCGTAAATTTTATCAATGTGGCCAAGAGCCATCTTCTTACGAATCTTTCTGGCTAACACAGAATCTGCTTTGTCAGATTTGTCATAGTACCGTTGCTGTAGTTTCTGCATAGTAATAGCAGCCCTACGGGAGAGAAGAGTGTTAAGTTGGCCCTTCAGTGAAGTAATCTGAGTGAGTAGAGCAGGGTCATGAAGAGACTGATGTTGGGGAAGAAGAGAGGCTAACCTGCGCTCCAAGGAAGCTATCTCTTCTGCAGCCTTTTTCCTAGAAGCCGCAGACAGGCTAATCAAATGGCCCCGTATAGTGGCTTTGTGTGCTTCCCAAATAATGCCTGGGGGGACATCTATAGCAGAGTTGTCTTGGAAGTAGTTGGCTATTGAGTTATTGAGGTCTAAAAGGGTCGTCTGATTGAGCAGGAGAGAGTCATCTAGGCGCCATTTTCCCTGGGGTGAAGATGTTTTGAGGAGGTCTAGAGTAATGAACGCCCCCGAGTGGTCAGTCCATGAGAGTGGAGTGATTCCCGCTTGAGTCACATTGGGAGTAAGTGCATGGGATATATGTATCATGTCTATGCGGGAGTACAATTGGTGGGGGGCAGAGTAGTGGGTGTAATCCCTGGCGTCTGAGTTACAGAGTCGCCAGGAGTCATACATGCGGTGATGAGAGAGCAGTGTGGCTAGTGAAGTAGATTCTGCTGAAGTGGGAGAGCCCCGCCGGGAGGAAGAGGGGGAAGACCTGTCCAGGATAGGATCAAGAGTCACATTGAAATCACCACCTACGATCACGTGGCCCCGCGCCAGCCGCTCAATGCATTTAAAGAGTTTGGAAAAAAAAGGCTTTTGTTTCTGGTTAGGGGCATAGACCGAGACCAGGGTAACAGGAATAGATCGGAGAGTGCCACCCACTAGAACAAAACGACCCTCCGGGTCTGCGTAAGTGTTAGAGTGCAGGAAGGGAATCTTACTGTGGATTAAAATAGTTACTCCCCGCTTCTTGCAGTCCGCCGAGGCAAAGAAAGTCTGGGAAAACTGCTTACCCTGAAGCTGAGAGTGGACTCCAGTGAAGTGTGTCTCCTGTAGAAAGACAATATCCGCTTTTTCTCTCCTACAGGCTCCCAGTAGCGTCGTATGTTTGCGGGGGGTGTTGAGGCCGTTGACATTGATCGAGAGTACCTTTAAGGCCATGGCGTTGCAGAAGTGATAAGTCCCGGCAGCTTGACTAATAGTGGGGAAGAATGGAATAAGTTAATAAGCCGTCCTTGAGAACAGAGAGAAGACAAAAGAAAAGGTGAAAAGGGAGAATCGAGAAAAGAGAGAGGAGAGAGAAGAGGAGAGAGGAGCCCAATTGGGCATAAACCCTGTATGAAAGGAACCCAGGAGGGGTTCAAAAACATAGTGAGGTAAATTTACAAATAACAGTAGACAATATCAAAGGGTGCGTGGGGGGTGGTCCTGTGTGTAATGTGAGATGAGGCCAGGACCGATGAGAAAATCTTAATAAAAGGTAAGCAAACGGAAGAGAAAAGGAAAAGAGGGAAGAAAGAGATCCTCCCTCCCTCACTCCTCCCCTCCCGCAGCATTATCAACTAACCAAACAGAAAGAGAGGAAAACAAAAACAAAGAAGGTGTGCATTAACAATCATATTAGAACTTTAAGATTCTACAACTTTAGGGGAGGAGGGAGGGGGGAAAACAAAAGGGAGGGATGGGGAGAGAAGGGGAGAGGGATCACCCTACCAAGAGAAAAACACAAGATATAAGTATAGTAGCGTCAAAATACTTCAAATGTAACATCATATCAGGTTCGTGCCACTATAGGTTCAATAACAGACGGGTGACGTGGAAAAGCTAACATATCTAAAGATAAAGACAAGAAGCTCTGAGCTCCAACCCAAGTAGGAAGTCCACCTGTGGAGGCAAAATGTTAACAGAAATCAACAACATTAGTAGACATGTCATGGCGGTGCGGCATCTCGGACTTTGCGACGGGAGGAGCGGGACCAATCTGGTTGTGGAGGGGCTGAGCGCTGGGCTTTCGGAGAGCCGGTCTGCAAGGCAGTAGCTTCGGGGAGAATGTCCAGTTTCACCAGGAGATCCTGACCCTGCTCAATCGTTTTGATGTAGTAAGAAGAGTTGGCCGCAAACACCTGAAGTTGAAACGGGAAGCACCAGCGATACCGTAGATTGTGTTGACGCAGGATCCTAGTAACAGGCTGCAAGTTTCTCCGTTTCTGGATTGTGGAAGGAGCAAGATCCTGAAACAGTTGGATGTCCATGTTCCGAAAAGAGAGAGCAGATTGATCTCTAGTCGCAAAGAGGATTCGGTCCCTTGTGTGGAAATAGTGCAAACGATGATGTCTCGAGGGGGCAGGCCATTGGCCGGACGGGCCCGAAGAGCTCTGTGGGCACGGTCCATCATACAGTCAGAGTCAGAGAGCTCCGGAAGGATATGTTGGAAAAGATCTTTAAGAAAAGCCTGAAGATCCGCCGGAGAAATTTCTTCAGCAACATTTTGAATACGAATGTTGTTACGACTAGATCGGTTCTCAGAGTCCTCCTGTTGTTCCTTGAGAGTCTCCACTTCGTCACGGAGACGGGCAAGTTCGTTATCCGTCGTAGATTGTGAACGGCAGAGGTCGTCTGTTTTTGACTCAAGCGCGTCAGATCTGTTGCCCAGTGAGGTTAGTTCCGATTTAAAGTCATTAACAACTTTGGAGAGTTCTTGGTGGAAGGTTTGCTTGACTCCTTCTAGTAAGCTGGTCATTATAGTTAGGATCTGTGGATCCAGCCCCGTATCAGGGAGCGGTTGGGAGCCCGGCGCTTCTGTAGGCGTCAGAGACGGGGAAGACGGTTTGTTCTTTGAGCCAAAAAAGGGAGCAGAGGACCCGGAAGTCACTTTCTTTGGTTTGTTGGACATGACGAAGAGGCTGGGAGCCGTTGGCCAATTGAGCGGGAGGAAGGAGGCAGAGGAGGGTTGGTATGAGGGAAGAAGACGTAGGAGGGACACACCTTTAGATTGGTTAGTATTATAGGGGTCAAACCTGGTCCAGCCTGAATGGAGGAGGTCACATGTTCAGTGGCCGGAGGGAGGCCGGTAGATGGGTATCAATATAAAGAAATCCCGTCAGCCTAGGAGGCTGAGAAGCGACAAGGCTTGATGATTCAATTTCTTGCCTCGCTGAACCTTCAAATAGGCAATAGTTGAGTGAAAATAAGTGCAGCAGCAATAAACAGTGGGTGTAATATTTTTAGGCCACCACTAGAGGGCAATATTGCTCCACAAATGAATGAAGCATAGGCGAACAGAGAGTGGGAGATTTATGGCAGAGGAGCTGGGACTGTGCCAGTGTAGGTAGGGACAAGTCACCTTTTGTCAGTGTTGCCGCAGGGGAAAGTGGTGACTTGTGTGGACACAGCTGAGCTTGGTGGGGGAGAGGTAAACACTCACACACTGCAGGCTGGCTTTCTGCGGGGACTCGCCGACCGGAAGTCCCACGCCGGGGACCGGAAGTGCAGCTAATCGGTCACCGCTGGAAATGGAGACCGTGGATGAGGCGCTGGATGGAGGCCGCAGGGGGCGCTGACCTCAGAGCAGGTAAGGGTCTCCCTCTTCGCACGCCAGAGCCGCCGATGGGGACCAGCACAGCAGGTAATGTGACGGCTAGGCGGGGACCAGCACTGAAGGGGGCGGTAATGCAGGGCCTCCAGGCGCGTCCGATGGGGCCACTGGAGCCCTCAATAAAGGCAGGCCCAGTCGCAGTCCGGTCTAGAGAGGCACTGAAGTACACTCCAGCAGGTCAGAGGGGCAGAAAGGGACTTTAAAAGTCCAGTTTGAGCCGGAGTTGTCTGAGCTCACCCGAAGTGCTGCCTCACACGATGGCTGCCAACCCCTGACCTATTTCTTTCACCACTATCTGTTGAAAACCACTGTCTTTATGCATTTGTCCCATAGATGTCACAACGATAGCTAAAGCAAATCATGTTCTGTACAGAGCTCACTCTTGTCCCTCATGCCAGAGTCACCAAGTGGCCTCCAACCTCACTCACTGTCAATGACACCACTATACCCTCTGTGTTGCTGAAAATGTAATTACTCAGTAAGTTTGTGAGGAGGATGGGAGGACCAGATTTATGAGGCAAATTGGGGTCCAAAAAATGTGTTACTTTAAACCTTATCAAAACCATATCACAAAGTTTTTTTTAAAATTACAGACACATATGTTAAACCATAAGTAAATTACTGTCTGCTTTTTGTGGTTACCTCAAATTGTTACACTTTATTTCAACACTTACACTTACATTTTCAACTCAACTAGGACAAAAACTATCACACTTATAAATCTAGTGCCTGTTATAAAGTGGCAGTAATTGCGAATAGAGGAGTACATTTCCAAACTATCCGCCCCCTCTTTGCTAGATAGGATGAATGAATTACAAGCAGACATTTTGCACACAGGTGTAGAAAAGATCCATGAATGACGTGAGCTCGCATTCACGTGCCCTGCTAACCAATCACAGAGCAGAGTATTGGAGAGTAGCTTTGTTCCAAGATGAGGGCAAGTATATTCGCACGCAGGGAGCTAAGGGTGTTGGCAGAGGTAATGGAGAGTATGCCTGCAGGGAGGTACATCTCTAATGAGATGAAACTGTGGGCATACCGGAGGGTGTGCAGGCGCATTTGGCTGCGGTCTCACAGCCGCAGATCTATAGTGCAGCTCTAGCGTCGCTGGAGTGACCTGAGGCACCGCCAGCCCCAGCTTTTGGACGAGCTGAGAAAGGAGATTTTAAGTAGTGAGTTCTCTATGCGGATAAAAAACTGTAATGCACATACTTGCTTTACTTTTTAAAATCTTTTCAAAGTTTACACAAGACATGGCAGACTAAAAATATATATCTGGATCAAGATTAGAAATGTCACTCGTCCCCCAATGCCACATGCTTTGGTACATGTGAAATTGTGTTTCTAAAGTAAATTTACTATCCCTACTGATTGAGGGCCAAATTCCAGACCAGTAAAGCATGTTTGGGATTCAAACTCATTACCCCAGTGCTGTGAGGCAGAAGTGCAACCCACTAAGGCAATTTGTTGACATTACCTTACAGACATTTAACATATTACTGTGGCAGATATGTTATATTGCAAAAAGAGTTAAACGCCATCTTTGTGGACAATGCTCACAGTTGGCCTAAGCTGATTTTCACATGGATTTACCCAAATATCTCCTGTAAAATGTCTCCCTAATCTGACACTAATTAGATGGTAACAATTTGAAATCTGAGAAGAAAAAAATACTTTGGTTCTAATTTAAACAGTAATAATGACATTTCCACATCCATGGTTCCAAAACTAACCTTGTTGCAGGCCATCTAAATGTGGGTGTGTCTGTCAAATTTAATTCCTTTTATTAAAGATTTTCTTTAGATCTGTATTAAAATGCATGTTTCACAATGTCAGTTCACATTATTATCAGGCTAGATGTTTATAATTGAGAAGCAGGTTGTAGTTTTTACAATAAGCTTATGTGTAATATTTATTCCAACAGACCGTAGACACGGTGCCAGCCAACAACAGGCGTTGGAGGAGGAGTCGGTGGTGGCAGAGGAGGTAGCGGAGACAGTAGAGGATGTTGCGGAGGCAGCAAAGGATGTGGAGGTGGAGGAGGAGGCCCTTCTGGAGGAGGTGGCACTGGAGGAGAAGGTGCCTGCCACACAGGCAGTGTTGGAGGTGGCGATGGGTAAATGTAAGTATAGTAATTAAACCCTTTTCCTAATTGTATTGCTTTTGAGGCACATTGTAGTTGAGCAAAAATCATGATTACCCACATGCCATTTCCCCAATAGCTAGTGATCCATTCCACAGTTTTCAACCATGATAGCCATAATAAAAAAAATGTTGGTGTTTCAAGTAAACCCTACCCCCCCAGCCACCAAAAAAATGTGTATATATAAATACATCTGCCACCCAAAAGTATTAATCCTCTGGCTAGCATACCATTAACCTTTTCCAACAATGTAAAGTTATGTAACACTTCATTCCTCTGGTGATCTCGTCAAATGAGATAAACAAAGTACACCCTTTTGATGTAATATATGTTTGAACAATTAGCTGTGGGTGAAATCCCACAATCCAAAGCAGGCATAATATTTGATATCTTAAAATATCGTCGAAAGATTAAAAAATATTCTAAATTGTTAAAAAAATAATAATAATATGGTGGCACAAAATTATTAGTTGTTCAAAATATTTCTAATGTTTTTTGGAATATTAAGGTTAAAAGATTGTTAAAAAAAAATAAATTGTTGTGTGTGTCTTTTGTAATTTAATTTCATGAAATATGTTGAAGTTACTTTAGCTACTAATGGATGGACATTTAGAACATACCTTAAAAAATGTTTTAAAATTGGTCCCTTTGCACTACATCATGATTTCTTTTATCATTTATTTATTTATGGTGGCGCCAGCTAATCTGAGGCGCAGTACAGAGAACACAGTCCCTGTCCCAATAGAAATTACTTTTGATTGATGAAGTCATGTGGAGTTCAGGGAGGAAAAATCAAAACATGGGGAGAACATACAGGGCAAGATTTGTTAAGAAAAGTTAGTCAATAAAAGGAGTAACTTGGACAAAGCATGTTTTATTGCATGCATAATTTAAAAGTTGGTATATATTTATAATTTGGGTAACACATGTCCTAGATCAACTTTCTATATATTTGTGTGGTATCTGAAAAAAGAGCCATTATTTTACTTTGGTGCAAAAAGAAAAACTTTTAGTCAACTCTTTTACAGGGTTCAAGGTTCCTCTAATTATGACTTTACTTATTTTAATGGGCCACAAAGTCCACTCAGCTAAGGCCATGTTTGGGAAACCAACTCATAACCCCAGGGCTGTAATGAAGAAGTGCTAACCACTAACCCACTGTGCTGCTGATCTGTTGTCTGCAATGATTTGTAGGGAAGCTGAGTATATAACATACAAGAGGTAGATGAATAAAAATTAAAAAGTTTGCAGACAATATTTACATTAACCTCAAAGGAGTATGTCCCCTCAAAATCAACCCCCACACCCCCAAAAGTCTAAGGACATTCGTAGTAATAAATGGCAGCATGCAGATAACGTGAATAAAGTGCCCTGTGGGCCAGATTCATTTTGGACCCAAAAACATTAACCTTTATAAATGCTCCTTGGCCTTATAAAGTTGCATTTGAGGGGAATATACATCCAAAATATGAGGATAGATTTATCATTGTGGTAGAGCGTGAAAAATCAAGCTAGCAAGTATTTGTGTGTTACATGAAAACAAACCATCACTTTCCTTATTAAGTAATCACTATCCTAATACTAGCCTTTGCCAAAAAAATTTATGCTGGTTTGGGCAAAGTTCCTGTTGTGTTCTTTCATTGGTATTGGTATTCAAACTCATGACACCAGTGTTGCGAGACAGAAGTGTTAACCATTAAGGTACCTGTGCGAAGTGTAACTGGCATATATTCTTGGGTAATAAGGAAGAGTGCTATTATCTAACTCTTAAATCTGATGCACACATGCTGTATTGTTGTGCTTCTCACTCTAGTCTCTAAAACGTTACTTTATTTCCAAATGAAGCTTGCCTTAGTGGTTAGCCAATCCACATTCTAACAGAGAGTCATGAGTTTGATTCCTGACTCACTCACGCCCTTTCTCTGTGTGGAGGTTGTATGTACACTCCTATGTATTGATTATGGAAGAGTATGCAATGCATTTTGTAACGGCCAGGATACAATTTTTTAGCATATATTATTCTGTAATATTAATATGCATATTTATTTATGCAAGCGAAATAGATGCATTTGCATCCACATGCCCTCAGTTCAAGTCAAACGCAAACAAACACATTACATGATCTTTCATGTAGGTGAATAAGAAGGTGTGTTGAAAAACATGCTGTCAAATAAACACACTTCAAAGTCATTTGTTCAAGGTTCTTTGAATATTTAAGTGTTAAAATGAATTATTAGGTTACAACTGAACTGTATAATACACTCAGTTGTGTTTTAACATTTGTAAACAAACCCTTCGCACCTCCCACAACTGCCGCTACGTAACACACTTTTTTCTTATCTTTAAATAAGGAGTGGTAGTTAAGATGCGGATTTTAAGATGAGCTTAAGATCAATTGCATCTTATATTCTGTTGCGTAAAAGACTGAAGGTGCTTTTCAACTTGCTGTTCCTTATTGAATTGTGAATTTCTTACCTCCCCGTTTGTTCTTAAAATACGCATTGTTACTTCCGCAAGAGATCTGTTTGCTAATGAATCAGGCCTTATATTCTTATGGTGAAATTAATAACCATATTAGGGGATGAAACATCAATATCCCATTTTGTGAGTTATTGGATCATTTAAGACATTTTTAAAATATGTTAAATAAGTTGGATTTATTTAACATTCGATTTTATTAAAGTACTTAAGATCATGATATACTTTGGTTTTATAGTAACCATGTTATATGGCTAGAATACCTCCTATTGGATAATTTGACTGTCAATCGACAGCTCTAGTATTTGATTGACTGTAAGCAATATAAAAGAAATCCATGGTAGACAATCGTGTTACACCTCGAAAATCTGAAGGCGAAATGTATGTCAAGGCGTGATGATGTCACTCTTGACATCACATCACAGACCCAGAAGTGTTAGCCGCGAGTGGCCGTGTAGCTGCGGAAATCGGCAAATATTTGTTTGCAAATCCCAGCATTTTTTCCTCACATGTAATATTAGTGAAGCCCAGGTTATGTGATTATAGAGACTCGCTCATAGTAAATCAAACCTGAGAATAGGCTTAGTCATCAGAATAGGCAGAATCATCAGCCGATAGCGATATTTCCTGCATTAGCCCACTTCCTTTTGATATGATCCATACAACAGTCTCTACCTCTTCATTCTTATGAAGATAGTATAGGAATAGCCATAATCCTGCTACTGATTTGAAATTGTCAGATATATTACAGACCTAAACTAATCTGGATGAACAGCTCACAAAAAATGTACATTACATACTTAGATATAGATCTCTTTGAGTAATGATTTAACTCTGAGATGAATGGGAATCTCAGACCTAATGACATGTGCATAATCATTTAGTAGGAGAAAATAATCCAGACTCACTGTTATTGTACACTATGCAGCAGTTTAGTTTGGTCATAAATACAAGAAATTATGCTGTATATACAGTATGAGATTATTACTATCTCTAGTAGGATACAAAGTAGCAGTTAAATTGTGTTATTAATACAGAAGACTGTGTTGCCAATAGGATATTGTCATGATTCCTGGGAGAAATCTGTACTCTATCAGTACAAATAAACATTGTTTTACATACACCTGTCAATTTTATTTCCAATTTAGAATGTACAACATAAGCCTGTCATATGAGGCTAGGATTAGCTTCCTATATTATTTTATTATGATAATGCATAATTATGTCCACATAAATGCCGTTATAAGGATGAATTTTGGCACTCATTTACAGCATTTCATCCAATATTTCAGTACAAAACAATCCATGAAAGTGAAAATATTATCAAATTAGGCCTTCAAATGAGAAAATAATGGATGGTAGCACACTGATGGACTATAAAAAGGTGTTCAAATCAAGTCAATATTCAGACCATTTGGTTTATTTGTATTGAGATTATAAATCCATCTTGTATCTTCCTGTGAAATCAGCTTAATGTAATCCCCCCTCCCCCCGTCATGGTATGCTGACTTTGCAAATCCCAATAAACTTAAGTTTGGAACGATCATGATGGCGATGCTTGCAGAAGTGATCAAGAATGCTATGTGCTTCAAGCTCATTCGTTATATTTCTTTGATGTTCTAGAATCCTAGTACTTAGTTTTCTGCTTGTCATTCCTACATATTGTTTACTGCAGGGGCATTCTAATACACTACCCCTGCTGTAATACAGGAAAGCCTGTCTTTGAAGCTGTATATTTCCCCAGTGACATTAGATTTGCACGTGCTTACTGGTTTTATATCTCTACTGTTTTGCATGAAGTGCATTGGTTACAGTAGAAGAAATGCTTGGTATGGTCATTTAGCCAGGTACTTTTACTCTCCACCTTATGTGGAGGCAAAGTGCTCTCTGCCAATCAAGTTTTTAAATTATCTGCTTTCTTGTAGATACACCTGGGTTTGGAGGGAAGAATTTTACTAGGCTTATTATCCCCCAATACGATGCCACAATGTTTCTGATGATACCTTCTACCCTTCTGGAATATGTAATGAATCTGGTATCAAGCGGAAATTAATGGAGTTGGCTGCAGTCAAATCCATTTCCATATTCTTTTCCTTGCTAGAAAGGTTATTCCTCTTGGTTTCTAAAAATATGGATTTTTAGAGAACGTCTAAAGATATGAAGGCTGTTAGAAAGTTTGATTAGGCGTGGCAGGAAATACCATAAATGGGGAGCAGCATGAGAGAAGTCTTGTAGGTGTGAGTGAGAGGGGTTACAGAGATGAGGCAAGACGCAGGTCAGAGGTGGATCTATAAGGGTGGGTGGGAGAGTATTTTGATATGAGATTTGAGATGTATGAAGGGATGGAGTAGTTGAGGGCTTTGTAGGTAAGTGTGAGTAATTTGAATTGGATTCTGGAGGACACAGGGAGCCAGTGTAGGGATTTCTAAAGTGGTGCAGCAGATGTGGAGTGACGAGAGAGGAAGAACAGTCTTGCAGCAGCATTTAGGATGGTTGCAGCAGGAGGTTGCAGCAGTCAAGATGGGAGATGATTAGAGAATGGATAAGAGTTTTGGTAGCATGTTGACTGAGAAAAGGGCATATTCTGGAAAAAATTTTAGGTGGAATCAACAGGACTGGGAGAGAGTCTGGATGTGAGGAATAAAGCAGAAGGTGGAGTCAAGTGTGACACCAAGGTAGCGGAATTGGGAGACTGAGGAAACTGGTGTTATTAACAGTGAAGGAGATTTGCATTGAAGTGGTGAGTCTGACACGAAGGAAGATAATAAGCTCTATTTTGGATATGTTGAGCTTTAGGTAGCGTTGGTTCATCCATGTGGAGATAGCTGAGAGACAGTTGGTTACACAAGATAATACAGAAGGGGAGAGGTCAGGGGAAGAGACATAGATTTGGGTGTCATCAACGTAGATGTGGTACTGGAGGCAGAATGAGTGAATCAGTGTCCCAAGCGAAGAGGTGTACAATGAAAAAAGTAAAGAGCCTTATGGGACATCAACAAATATTGGGAGTGGAGGAGAGAATGTACCAGTGGTAAAAACACTAAAGGACCAGTTCGATAGAGAGGAAGTGAACCAGGAAAGAACTGTGTCACGAAGGCCAATGAAGTGAAGGTGTGTAGGAGAAG
The DNA here is from genome assembly GCF_038048845.1 of Mixophyes fleayi. NCBI lineage: Eukaryota > Metazoa > Chordata > Amphibia > Anura > Limnodynastidae > Mixophyes > Mixophyes fleayi. The sequence continues at coordinate 57,904,506 of NC_134411.1, read as the reverse complement.
AGGGTGATCAACAGTGTCAAAAGCAGCAGAGAGGTTCAGGAGAAAGAGTATGGAGATATGACCCTTAGACTTGGCACTAAGTAGATCAATGATCACTTTTGTGAGAGCAGTTTCAGTGTAATGTTGGGGACAGAAGACTGATTGCAGTGAGTCGAGAATGGAGTGAGAGGAGAGAAAGCGAGACAGGTGTTTGAACACTAATCGCTCAAGTAGTTTGGAGGCAAATAGGTTGAGAGAAATAGGGTGGTATTTGGAGAGAGAGGCTGGATCAAGAAATGGTTTCTTTAGAATTGGTGAAAGGAGGATGGAAATGTGTCAGTGGAGAGAGACAGGTTAAAGAGGGGAGTTAGAGGTAGGCATGCAGTGGAGGACATGGAGCCGAGAAGTTGAGAGGCAATTAGGTCAAGGTTGTAGGGTGAGATGATGAGATGAGTGTAGAGACTTCATCTTCAATTACTGGAGAGTATGAATTAAGGGTGGATTGGGATGTGTAGGTGAAGGTGGGTAAAGTGGGTAGAGTGGGTGGAATTTGGCATGAGGAAATATCTTGTCAAATGGTCTAACAATACATAACAATGGATCTTTTGCTGAGGCTTTTCACAAACTAAAGAAACTCCTGTGTTGAAAAATTTTCAACTCACTCAAGTACCCAGCCAGGGAAAACTGCTGGAATGCACATCCCAATGTATGGAACTTTGTACACTGCATTGGTGAATCATCTATCACTAATCACCTACATTGACTGAGTACAAGGGGACTGTGAGAAAATGGTGAGATGTCTATAATTGGATTAGTAATAATGATTACAATAATAAAGTATTAAGTAACATTGGTATCTCACATCCCAATTGAAATTATCCTGACGTACACTGAAGATTCTGTTCTGTTTTTATATTGACTACTCTCTTTTTTCTGTACACATTCTGTGTTGTTTTTAATATTTCACCAATAATGATCTCTGGAAAAAAGGCATATTTGCTAAGTAATGTGAATATAAATGTTGATGATCCATAAGAGATTTTATTTGTAAATTATCAATTAGTGGACTGGAGTGCCTTCTTTCTATATACTTAGACTTCACTTCAGTCTTTTTGTCTTTATAGTTGAATCTATATCGGAAAAGCACCCCCTCAAGGGAACAGTTGGCTCTATATCTTGATTTAGCTTTGAATGAGGTTGGTCCTACTCCTTGTGCGAAAACAATCCTCTCTCTTACATAATAAGACCACCCAGCTTTGTGCATCTAGGCACCAGCCTGACTCCAGAGACACCACCCAGTCTGGGTACAGACAGATCCTCAGGTTCGTCTTGCAAATGCTTGCTTCACTGACAATTATTGTTTAAAACTATGCTAGTTCTTCTTGGTCCACTTGTGTATAGAAGTATTAACCCAGCAACAGCAACTGTATGATGGTAATTATGGATTGTATTAGGGTAGTTAGTTGGAAATGACAAATAGGATGTTGGACTACGTACCAATAATGAGGAGGAGGTTGATGATGAAGTTGTTGATGGTGAAAATTGCATGAGGTTTCTATCCATTTGGCTGCTAGCTGATGCTAGTCTGCTTGTTACTATACTACAATTATGAAAATCAAAACTTTAAAAGCATGCATAATAATATAATATAGAAAAGTAGATAGATGAAAGGTGGGCTGCACCTCAAAGAAAAATGGTGGCTTGAGATTTTAATGCTTCCTCATGCCCTCTCAAGATAGATCTGCCCCCCTGGAACCCCGTCTGATGGTAGAAACAACTAGAAATCTAAAGCTTATGTGATGAGGTGGTACCACAGATTCTGCCTTACTTTCACACAATCATCATTTTCCTCTGTATCTCTTTCAAGTACAACGCGTTAATTCTACATTTATCCCCCTCATCCTCTTCCACATATGCAGGTTCCAAAATAGCATCCACTATTTCTATGTGTAAATAATGATTACTACTACTTCTAATCCTCAAATTTCCAAATGGCTGAAACATTTTCGAAGGAGGCTGCTTTATATTAATAATATATAAAGAATTAAAGAAATATATTTGTTTTTTTGGAGTGTGCTGCTCACACTCAAACACCCTTTTTTTGCCTGCTTAATAAAGATGTCACTGAGAATACCCCTCACAAAAGTAATTTGACTAGAAAACAGATTTTAAAAGAAAGAAATATATTTTTGTCCACTTAAAGATGTCACTGAGACTGCCCCTCACAAAATTACCGTATATACTCGTGTATAAGCCGAGTTTTTCAGCACATTTTTTGTGCTGAAAAAAGCCCCCCTCGGCTTATACTCGAGTCCCACTTACCTGGTCTCCGTTTTCCAGTCTCCCCCGCTCATCTGCAGGCATCTGCAGCCTCTGTGGATCACTGTCAGCCACCATTTTATTGTAGCCCGTTTTTGTGTGTTCATTGCACATGGAACAATAAAGTTAAATGAAAAGGAGCCGGTCAGTCAAAGCTAAAGACCGGGACATTTCCATCTAGCCCCGCTGGTCAGAGACACATGTGAGTACCCTGACTTGTCCACTGCAATTATTTGCAGCAGTTTTATAAAGTCCAATATTTTCATTTTTTGTCACCTATTAATAAGTGTCTGAAGATTCTTTTGCATAACTGTGAAATCATTGAAAAGTCTAAAAACATCCCAAACTTCAAGTATAATAAGGGTTAAATCACACAAAGCAAATTGTATTGTTCTGTTAAAATGTTTCTTCCAGCAAACAAAATCAAACTTATCTTTATGTGAGCTATTATATCAAATTCTATTTAGTGTATGTGCAGCATCTTTTGCATTACTAAAGCCTAAATTACTGTACTGTTCTGAACACTTAGGAGTAACTGCTCATCACCTTCTAAAGGCGAATAAACTTAACTGGCACATGTATTTAGTATCCACAGACTGTCTCATTGATTTATATATTAATGATCTGAGTTGTCTTTAGTGAATGTTATTTATATCTGTGTTCACCTATTAGGCTTGATACCAAGTGCAGAGGATTTAGTTTAACCATTTGTGTACAATTTATTAGGAAATGGGTATATATTATGTACTTATAAAATTTTATTGATGTTTAATAACAATAAATTTTGATATATTCATTTACAACCTCATGTTTGTATTATTGGGAGCCCAGTGTTAACGATATCCAGCACTGTTTTTATTTTTGAAACTTACCAGTAGCTGCTGCATTTCCCACCCTAGGCTTATACTCGAGTCAATAAGTTTTCCCAGTTTTTTGTGGTAAAATTAAGTGCCTCGGCTTATATTCGGGTCGACTTATACTCGAGTATATACGGTACTTTGACTATTAAATAGAAAAGCTTTTTTGCAGAGCAAGGCTGTAAACAGTTACACAGTTATACAGAAGTACAACTAGGTCAAAGGTGGAGGACACATGTGTGACAAAATAATAGTAAATAGTGTGTGTTGTAACATACATATTTTTAAGTAGTTTAGAGATATCCTTTTCCACAGCTAACAGCAGCTGACTGGGTATGTCTGCATTAAGACTTATCAAGCAAAACTCCTCTATAAAGGCCAGGTGTGAGTGTCACCTGTCTATAAAGTTAGAGCTGTAGAAGGATGTAAAGTATAAAAACCAGACTTGTTCATTATGTGTTGTGACCGATGCTGAATAAGTTGGCCGGTGTCTAGGGAGCTGGTCTAATTTAGCAATTTAACATTAAGGTCACAAGGAAGTGTGTTGAACTTATTGTAATGATTTAGTTTGCCATCCTAACAAATAAAGCAAAGTACAAAGCAAGAAGTTGTCCATGTGTACATCAACAGAAGGATGAGCATTCCAAAAGTGTTTTCAGAAGTGAGGATGCTCAGGGAGGTAAGTTCTACTACCCAACACGTGTAGACATCAATATGGAGGAAGTTTTGAGAGCCCTCGAGAATGTGGCCGCTGCACAGCAAGAGCAGCAGGCTTAGGTGCTTCGAGTTGCAGAGACACAGAAAGAAAACACCAGGATCATACAGAAAGAGTTAGCCCAGTTAAGGCATGACAGAAATATTCCACCTGGTCCAACTCTGCAGAAAATGTCACCAGCTGATGACATAGAAGCACATCTTGGGTCCTTGGAGAGAGTTGCAACATGTGCAAACTGGCCTCTTGAAGTTTGGCACCATATCTAACTGGCAAAGCTCAGTAAACTTATATGGATCTGAATGAGAACTGGGTCTCTGATTATCCGTGTTTAAAGACTGAGATATTGGCTGGCATCGGGGTTTCAAGGCCAGGGCTGAGCCCAACGTTGTCACAAGTGGTGCTATGACCAAGTGAAACCAGTCTGTGCACAATTGTCTGAGCTTTCCAAAATGTATACAAAACAGCTGCCACCAGAGGTGAATTCACCTTTTAGAATTACCCACAGTCTTATGCTACAGCAGTAGAGAGGTTTGATGCTTCTTCAGCAAATGACCAAAGTACCTGCGTTTATGCCAAAACCGATGCCACGTCAAAAACCAGGTTTGACAATCCTTGTCATGGGGCCCAATGGTAAAACTGCTAGTGACAGAGGGCCTAATACAAAAAGTGCTTTGAATGTTGAGAGCTAGGCCATTTTCGACGATGTGTTCTAAACTACTGGAACCCATGAACTGTTCTGTCATGCATGTTGTTCCTGCTTATCCAAGCTGTTGTATGATGAGTCCCACCTCAGGAAGTCCTTGTTTGTTCCGAGTGACTGTGCTTATCAATCAAAATATTGTTCTAGCTTTGGTTAATTCTGGGAGTGAGCTTAGCATGGTTTCCAGCTCTGCTCTGCCCAAAACCTTAATTACTCTATTCCCCAAGGTGAACGTCCTTTGCGTACATGGGACAATTGAGAATATAAGAGACTCTTTTGCCAGTTGCTCTTAAAAACCACAAAAAAGTAAACAGGGTGCGTCCAATGAAGATATAAAATATTTATTATATAATAAAAATATGTAAATAGCCAGGCTTTCATGCGTATCATTCAAATCATGTAGCGGGTGTTACCCAATAGAAAACACATTACAAACAGATGGCTGTTTTATTACTAAAGTTACCAATATTCCATTGCCCTAAATGTTATCAGTATTATGAGTTTTGATCTGGGCCATAACTAAATTGTTTATATGCATGCATTATGATTTAACATTGAATTAAAAGGTTTTTAACTTCATTAAGCACACACACTATTCTATACTTCGAAGATATACCATATTTTTTTACTAAAAATAATTTTCTGTATAGAATTGGTATTGTACAAGGGGAAAAGGTAGAACAGTTAATGGTTCCTCAGGATCATGTACCTTTAGTGATAAGCTGCACAAACACATATCTTGGGGGAAGATTAAACACAGGAACTAGTTCTGCTCAGGTTTTACTGGCCCAGTGTACATGTTGGTGAAAAGGTATTGTCGGTTATATCCCATTTGTTAGAAGACCTGTCCCAAATCAATGTATAGGACACCTCCCATACCAATACCCATAGTTCAAGTCCATTTTGAAAGTAGTAGCTATGGACCTTGTGGGGCCACTGGAGAAGTCCATGCATGGACACCAATATATAATAATGGTGTTTGACTGTACGACCTGTTATACAGAGGTAGTTTCCTTATGAAATGTAAAGACCAACACCATAGCTAATGCGATCATATTGATTTTAACAGTTTAGCAATTCCCAAGGAAATTTTCACTGACAAGGGCACCCAAGTTTATGAAGGACATGTGTAACCTATTAGGGATGACAGCTCTTCACACCCCTCTGAACTATCCACAAACAGGCAGCTTGGTGAAGTGCTTTAACCGCACAATAAAACACATACTGAGGAAATCCGTGGCGCAGGATAAAAAATATAGGATCACTCTTATGCCATATTTGATGTTTATAATTCGTGAGGTACCTTAACAGGGTTTAGTTCTTTTAATTATTGTTCAGGAAACATCCAAGGAGTATCTTGGATCTGTTGAAGAAAGGGTGGAATCAGCATGGGCCCAGAGAGCCAAATCTGGTACAATTTGTAGCCCAAATGTATGAGGTTGGGAAAGATAGGGCACATTGTACAACAACTTGTAAATGAGGCTCAGGAATGGCAAAACAGAAGTTAAAATGCTGTAGTCTAATCTTTTAATCCAGGGAACAAGGTTCTGGTCTGGTCCATACCGAAGAAAGCAAACTTTTCGCCCACTGGCAAGGTCCATATGAAGTCCAAGAAATAGATGTATCAAGCTGAGATTTTGAATTTCCAGAAATTTTCCCCGTTGAGTTTAAAAGCAAAAAAAACAAACCAAAAAACACATTTAATCTATAACTACTTTTGGGCCACTAATTTATTCATAAAATAAATTGTCCCCCCTAAGAAAATTAATAATAATTTTTGCCCCTCTACAAAAAAAAGGCTTATTTAAACTTTCATTGTGCCTCCTGTTATATTAACATTGCCCTGCAGTATAACAGTGATGTGTTTGCCAATCCCGCCTATAGAAAGCAGCGCGTTATATCTGTATCGATTTTGAATTTAAACTCGAGCGAGTTTGTATTTAATTTCCCACGAGTTTGACTATAATATGGGAGAGATAGGTGCTTAAAATCAGCACAAATCGACAGTGATTGGATTTAGGAAAGTTAAAATCACTGGTTATTACATATGGTGATTTTGAACTTCAAATCACCGGTTATCTCCTGCGATTTGTGGCGATTTTAAATCTCAAAAAAAATTGCAGCTTGACACATTTACCCCCTTTACCCTCTAGACCAGTGTTTCTTAACTCCAGTCCTCAAGATCCCTAACAGTGCATGTTTTCCAAATCTCCTTGCTTAACCACAGGTGTACTCATTACTGACCCATTCTAACAGATCCACAGGTGGTATAATTATTTCCCTTGTCACCTGGAAAGCATGTACTGTTAGGAGTTCTGAGGACTGGAGTTGAGAAACACTGCCCTAGACTCTCTTGGCCCTTTCAATTACCGGAGCCATCAATTAGGGGGGAGAAAGAAGGAACAAATATACCACTCTACTCTCCTTAAACCTTGGTATGATGACAACCCCTCTCCCCGGTTAGTGGGAACAGTCATTGAAAAGTATGAAGTTCCCATAGAGCCAGCTTTATCTGTTAAGCAAAAATAGCAGACTGATAAAATGGGATGTCTTCTATCCAACTCCTGGGTGCACTAATTTAGTTGAACACAACATTTTAACTCCACTGGAATTGCCGTAAAGCAGAAGCTGTACCGCATTCCTGAAGCTAGACTAGCTGCCATGAGAAAAGAGATTGAGTAGATGATCCAGCTGGACTGATTGAGGATTTCACTAGTGAGTGGAACAGTCCAATTGTCCTTGTCCCAAACCCCATTGGAGTATTCGGTTCTCCAATGACTTTAGGTAGCTAAATACCATATTTCAGTTCGATGTCTACCCTATTCCACAGGTGGGCGAACTGATTTTTATCTGGCAGTAACTATTTGACTACTCTTAACTTAGCAAATGGTTGTTGGCATGTTTCATCTACTTCCTTAGTCAAGACAAAGACCACATTTTCCACCCCTGATAGACTTTTCCAGTATAAGGTTCTACCCTTTGGGTTGCATAGGGCACCTGCCATATTCTAAAGGGCCATGGATAACTTGCTAAAACCCCATACAGCCTATGCAGCCAGTTATTTCGATGATATAGTGATTTATACCCTAGACTGAAAATCACATCTTCCTAAAGTCAAAGCAGTCTTAGCTTCATTGATAGCTAATCTAAAAAAGTGTGCCATAACTATGAGAGAAGACAAATATTTGGGGTACATTATCAGGCAACCACAATTAGACAAAGTGGAAGCAGTCAAAATCTGACCAAGACCGGAAAAGGAATCACAGTTAAGAATCTTCCAACGCCTTGTTGGTTACTACAGGGCCTTTGAAGGTTACAGATACACTACAGATTCATAACCATTTTGCCAATAGAGCTGCTCTATTTAAAGACATGTTAAAGAAAAGCTGTCCAGCGTAATGAGCCTGCTCTGACTCTGCAGAGGCTGCTTGATCTTCGACCATCTGTTTCTCTCCAGTACAATAAGCACCTGACTTCTCCTGGATCTTCTTCCTCCAAACCAATGCCTCCAGAGTCGGCTTAGGTGCAGTCTTGTCACATGAAAAGAATGGAATTGAGAATCCAGTCCTGTATCTGAGTTGAAAGTCACTTCCAAAGAATCAAAAATATGCTATCATAGAGAAGGATTGTCTTGCCATAAAATGGGTCACAAAAGCTCTACACTATTATCTTTTAGGCAGAGAATTCTCATTAATTTCAGATCATGCACTATTGTGGTGGATGCAGAACAACTAGGAGGTAAGCCAATGTAACCCACTGGTTTCTTAGCACTTCAACCTCTCAGGTTTACAATAGAACATAGACCGGAGATTTTGCACAAAAATGCAGATGCACTGTCATGAAAATTTGCATTCCTCGCAAAGTCTGTCCGACCCTACTTGATGATGCTAGCGGGAAGGTATATAGCTGACAGTTTGCAGAGCAAGTCTGCAAACAGTTACACATTTGTACAGTGGTGCACATAGGTTAAAGAGATACAGGTGAAAGACATATTCACCTGTATCTGTTTATTTGTTACAAAATAATAGTAAATAGTGTGTTTTTACTTACATATTTTGAAGAGGTTAAGAAGTATCCTTTTCCACAGATAACAGCAGCAGATTGGGAATGTCTGCACTGAGACTCATCAAGCAGAACACCTGAGGAGAACTCCTCTATAAAGGTCAGATGGGAGTGTCATTTATACAGTTTTAGAAGAGTTACTCATATCATATATGTAGCAGATTTATCTACTTTCTTTTCTGCTTATGCACAAAAAATAGAAATAATGATGGGAAGAAGTACGATTCTGGAGAAAAAAAAGGATTTTGGAGAGAAGTGTGGAGACAGTGGGTTGGAGAAAAAGAGAAGGTAATTTGAATAGCTGCATGGTGGCGTGATGTGAGAGATATTGATAAATGTTAATTAGCTGGGTGAATAGGGAGGAACAATTGATCAATGTTGTACAGGGCAATTGAATAGGTGTAGGCTCTTTTGTTGTAATCTAGCTAGGGAAATGGAAAAGGCATCCTCTGTGACAGAGTTAAATCTTGCATCCTGCTGGGTACTCAGATCTCTTATGCACTTCACCTCTGTGAGCTAATTGGAAAACTCTCGCATGTCATGCACACATTGCCATTGATAGCATTAAACACGATAGCTTCCTTGTTCCTGTGCCTGTGTTATATTGATTCCTGACCTCGCATCTGTTCCTGGCTCTGCTTTTATTTGTATTCTGACACCTTGATTGCATCATAAAAGACTGATGGTTCCTGTCTCTGCTTATACTGGACACCTGAAACCTGGACAGCAGTATACATGTTTGCTGGTTCTGCTAATGTTTGGCTCCTGGCTCCTGTTTTCTGGTCTGCATCTACACCCCATCATATCTGCTCTACTCAGAATCCCCATGCACGGACTGCGGTGACTATCTATTACTCCATTGTGGGGCTTCACAGTGATTACTGGACTGTCTAAATCTGCACCAGCAAAAGTGATTTCTATGCTATGTGATCTAGTAACACAGCAAAGTTGGTCTGGGGTAATGGAGTTGTTGCCTTGTGTGAATTATGAAAAGGGTGGTAATAGGGTAATCTAGTGAGGTTAAGAGGGTGGTTGAGGAATATTATAAGCTTGCCCGAAGAGGTGGGTTTTCAGAGAACGTTTGAAAGTTTGTAGACCAGATGAAAATCTTATTGTGCGAGGAAGGGAATTCCATAGAGCGGGTGCAGCTCAAAAAAAGTCCTGTTTACAGGATTGGGAGGAAGTAATGAGAGTGGAAGAGAGATGCAGATCTTGTGCAGAACTGAGTTGTTGAGTTGGGAGATATTTTGAGACAAGTGAGGAGATGTATGTTGGTGCAGTTCTGTTGATGGCCTTGTATGTTAGTAGAAGAATTTTATATTGGATTCTGTGAAAAACAGACAACCAATGTAGAGACTGATAGAATGGCTAAGAAGAGGAAGAACAATTTGTAAATGAAAATGTATGTAACATGATTTAGCTATAGAGTCGATGTGAGGATAATTGCAAGTCAAGGATCACACCTAGGCAGCGAGCTTGCGAGGTGGGATTTATGGTCAAGTTGACAACAGAAATAGAAATGTCAGGTAGGTAACTTCTGTTAAAAAACAAATTTTAAACTCATAGGCGCTAAATTGGGATGCTAATACTTCTATATTTAGTTATTCGTATGTTATTATTTCTACTTTTATTTTTAATTATTATTATTATTTCATATTTTGTTTTTTGTTTTTAATCCCAATGAGGAGAATATGCCACCGCCACTGGTAGAAAAAAGAATAAATATAAACAGTCATGGGCACCAAAACATAAATAAAAATGAAAACATAAAAATATAATACCATAGAATATGGCAGAATTACACTCAAAACTACCTAGGTTGCACATATAAAATATTAATGTGACAGGATGGACCCCCTATGCCACCCTGTCTGTTGTTGCTGGGAACTGGCTAGGCTTGCTTTGACACCGTCCCCTTTCGGTATTACGAATACGGCCCTTCTGCTGCAGTGGGAGGGGCCTGCTGCCACCACTGAGCTCCTTCTATGGCTCTCAGAACTACGTTCCTTCAGGGTCACTGACACTGCTGGCGTGTCTTGTTACTGGTGTACCTGGGCTGGTAACTCTGGACCTCTTACTATGGATCCGGGTTGCTGTGAATGGATCCCCCCCTGGCCTATCACATTAACCAGGGCTGCTGGGTAGCAGGCAGAGCAGCGGTACTGGAAATGCTTGGGTCCAAACCTCAGAGACAGCCGGAGAATGAATTAGATTTAGGGTCTAATCTGTAGATCACAGGAATACAGCGATATTGAAGATGTTTCCAAGCAGGTCTTTGAAGCAAGATGTTTATTTGCTCTCACACACTAGTGGAAGATACCAGTGTGATCAGGTCAGATGAGAATCAGAAGAACACTTACATGCTCACACAGCTCATATTTTATACAGTGCAGAAATAGTCTATTTTTAGAATCAGGAAGTACCCTGCTTCCCAAAACCTAGATTTACATGCATTTCAAGGCTAACAAAATTTACACTTATCTATGAAATTCTAGAAACGCTGTGAAGTCCTACACCTGGTTTTCAAATGCAGAGAAACCAGGAACCATTCTTAATTAAAAGTTCCTGCCTTCAATGTTGGACCTTCACACATCAAAAGATCTAATTAACATGTGGCCTTTCATCAGACCATTCGGAAAACATATTCCCACAGAACAACAAAAACCAAAACAATCTAGTTTCCCACATCACAATACACAAGAGGCTTGGTAAACACAGGCTCATTGTATCAGATATATACATCAGAAATAGGCATATCCTATAGCAAGGTTAAACAAGAGCCAAATTTCTTCCCCTGGTCTCAGAAATAACGATCTCCTATCTCACAATATACACAATATAAAAAAATAAGTGCACATGCAATTACATAAATAAGTGCCCTGCGCTATTTGCTTTAAATACATTTTTACCAAAAGTTATTTAATAGTGATCCAGTCACAATTATATATTTATTAAAACATGACAGATTATTAAATACACCCAAAATCATAATAAAACACAAACAGAAATAATACTAAAAATATACTACTCTCCTAAAGACCAGGGATTAAATGTATCAAGGTCCGATTTTTTCATTGATTAAAAATCGTGGTAAATCACGGTTGATAACCCGCGATTTTAGTCCCCAAGTTGCCAGAGGTATTGAACTCTAATCTTTACTCTGATCTTCAAAATCACTGGTCATCTCTAGCGATTCGCTGGGATTTCAAACACTCTCGTTTTTAGCTAACTCTCCTGAGTTTAGGTTAAAAATGCCATAGACAACACGCTGCATTCTAGCTGTGAGATTATTAAACACATCGCTATTACACTGGTCTGTTTATACAGCCGCCGGTCCCCACAGCTGTCGAAAGTTTAAAAATAGATAGATATAAAAAAATAAAATAAAAAAAAGTGTGAGGTCCCTCCTTCCGAGCACTATTAACCCTAGTGCTGCCAGCCTACTGCTGGTTACGTGAAAATTGGGGAAAAATTTGCGTGGGGTTCCCCCCAATTTTCATGCAACTAGCATTAGGCAAACCAGCCCGGAGTGGTTGTCACTATAGCAAGGGGACATGCGGCAGGGGTCCCCCTGCCATAATGGCATACCAACCTCAGGCTGTTCAGCGCTGGCGTCCACCGAAAAAATCAATAGGACTCCCCTCTAGGAAGACCCAATTTAAAAAGAACAGAATGGAAGATTGTAGACCTATTATATTGGATGAAAAAGATTATCAAAGCCTTATGGTTTTGGAGGAATTATGGTTGAATAACAATACAGTAGAAAAAGGGGATGACCTTACTTTTCCATTGTACGATATTAATGATACAGTAAACAATGGTTGTGAACATTCAGAAAAAAACAAAGTTGAGAAATTTAAGCTGAAATCCAATTTTTACCCGGCTCAGCAGAAAAGTTCTGCCATTCAATGTTTCTATAAGGCGACTAAGGCAGACTTAAATAATCTCTGCCAAAGAAATCATTTGAAAGATAAATTTAGCTGTAAACATAAAAATCTCAAAAAGTATGAATGGTTGGCCCTTAAAAAATTGCAGGCGGATAAATATATTACTATTAACCGGCAGAAAAGGGGGTGGGGTAGTAAATCTGTATACTAGTGATTATATTGTAGAGGTGCTTAGACAATTGGAGGGTACAAAGTTTTACCAGTTACTAGATAGAGACCCTACAGCTTTATTTCAGAGGGAATTAAAAACCCTCTTGGATGAGGCTAGACCAAGGTGTTGTTGTCCAAAGATACCTGGCGGTACGTATTTATACAACACCCAGTTATTCCTGTTTTTAGCACCCAAAATACACAAATCTCTCACTTCATCACCGGGGCGTTCCATAGTATCTGGTATTGGATTATTGAACACTAATTTGTCTCACTATGTTGATTTTTTTCTTCTAGAACTCATTGTCTCACTGAGATCCCATATTAAGGATACCATCCACATACTGAGGACTCTTCTGAGTGTGGAAACCTTCATACCAGCTCCTCACCCTGGATGTGGTAGAGTAATAAACCAGTATCCCACATGCCAAGGGTGTGGAGAAAGTCGTTGATGCACTGTTGCTACATGGTGGGATCTTGTAAAGACAAAGGGAATTAATTATTAAATCTATCACTTATATACTTACACATAAATACTTTTTATTTAATGCTCATTATTATTTACAGATTGTCAGGACAGCCATGGGCACCGAGTTTGTCCCTAGTTATGATAACATCAACATGGGCCACTTTGAACAACAGTTCATTTGGGATGGCCCTTTTGGGGTGAACCTGGCGTTCTATAGCTGCGATATAGACAATCTTCTTATTATTTGGGATTGGGATTTGGATTCCATTCACAGTTTTGTTTCACACCTTAATTGTAATTCATATAATTTATCTTTTACTTACACATCTAGTCACGTGTCAGTGAATTTTTTGGATCTCACTACCTCGGCCCAAGATGCACGTATTATTGCCGTCAATTACCAGAAACCTATGGACTCCAACAATTATATTTGGTACAATAGAAACCACTATAGACCATGACTCAAAAATATATTGATGAGTCAACTTAATCAGATTAGGAGAAAATGTACGTCTGATGAAGTTTTTAATAAACAAACCTCTGAAATGATCAATGTATTTAGAGAAAGGGGCTATCCACCGAACCTCTTAAATGAAGCCTGGGACTATGCCAAGACTTTAGAACAAAATACCCTACTTTCTCACAAAGTAAGAGCACCCCAGAAGGTCCAGATAACAAATTGAAAGGTCCAAAATTTATTTCAAAACATAATCTAAAATCTGGTAAATCATGCAAATTATTAACAAAAATTACCAGTTGTTGAAACAGGACCACATTTTGATGAGCACAATCTCTGAAAAACCCAATATCATATTGAAAAAGAATAGAAATTTAAAGAATATATTAGCTCCTAGTTTGTTTAGAGAGGATAAAAAAGATGAACAAAATCCGAGTGAAATAGTGAATAGCTTTTTTGACAAACCAAAGGAAAATTATAAATGAAGCAAAACTAGATGTACTTCATGTAGACACATGAATAACAAAAGTAAGAAAGTCATCTCCCATGTATCAGGTGAGTGTTTTAATATTAAAGGCTTGTACAATTGTGGTATGGCCTATGTCAAATATGTATTACAATGATCCTGCTCACTGCGATATGTCCACAGGACAACCAGACCATAACGAGTGAGGTTTATGGAACATATAAGAAATGTCATTAACCAATTTGTTCAATTTAATTTGCAAAGTGTCTTAATGCATTTTTCAGAGAAGCATAATGTGGATCCAGAGCATCTTAATGTAACTGTTATAGAACAAGTGAAATCTACCCCTAAAGTGGGAGATAGATTTCAGGCTTTATGTAAAAGATAAATATTTTGGATTTTTAAATTGAGAACCCTTCACTCAAAAAGGTTGAATGAAACTCTGTCAGGGATAAGCCCCTCTAGCTACTCCCTGATTAGATATCTTATCATATATTCCAACGTCATTGTCACGAGCACTAGGAGTCTTTACCCAGGGATCACCAGGTGATAAGCTTACCAGAGCAGTATAGGTGGTAATATGGTACTCTGGTAGCGGGGTGATCACGGAACAGGAGACAGCAGCTGATAGAGATGCTCGGGAAAGTCTATGACTAGCAGCACTGGTAATATATATGTAGTAATACACGAGGAACTGAATGGACAAAGGACACGTGAGGGTAGTCAGTGGTCTGCGGTAGCAAGTTGTACCACTGCTATAGTGAGGAGGAATGTCCAACAGAAACGAGGAGGTGATGAGAGTCAGCGGTCTGCGTTTAGCAAGTTGTACCACTGTCTGGGTGAAGGAATGGGATCCAGGTGAAGGTATCCGGGAAGTCAGTGGTCTGCGTTAGCAAGTTGTACCACTGCTATGTGAGAGGACACTGAAACAGGTGACACTGGAAACAGGAATCAGTGGTCTGCCTCTAGCAAGTTGTACCACTGAATATATATGTGAGGAGGAGCACGAGGAGAGACTGCAATACAGAGGATACACGGGCACCTTGAACTTGATCCACAATGACATGCACAATATAGTAATGACTGAACAGCACTGCAACAACACAAAGTCATAGAAACTATCCGGGCAAAAGATAACACAGTCAATGATGGCAAAAGTCTCAGCGGATAGTAAGCTCCAGAGGAGAACAACTCCGTCCAGCAAGATATGCAATACACCAGCACAGTCAATGAGAAGTATGCATACTGTGGTTCAGGAGCAGGCTGTCAGACAGGAGTGCAGAGATACCTGAACGGCTGAAGGCCGGCAGGATGCGAAGTCCCTGGAGGGTGAAGCGGTAATCAAGTAGGTGCAGCGCACAGGTAGGTAGACCAGCAGGGGAACAAATACTCAGGAAGCAGTAGTATGTAGAACTGGACTCCTGGAGGACCCTGAAGAGTAGCGATGGTCTAGACGAGATGAAAGCAGTGAAGCGCAGAGATCCGATGCAGACTGGCGAGTAGAGACCAGCAAGAACACTGAGAAGCACGGAGAGCGGATCAGCTGCTGCAGACACGAGTAGAACTGAGAAGTAGCAGCCAGCAGGACTCTGCAGGTACACGGAGGTAGCGGAAGGCAACCAGCAGGTGCAGCCACGATGAAACACGGGAGAGTAGAGCTGAGCTGGAACTGTTGAGCACCGAGAGCAGCGGATAGGAATCCGTTGTAGCAGTCTCGAGGAAACCCGGGAGAGTTGAGATGAGCTGAAGACTGTAGCGCACGGAGGCAGCAGATAGGAATCAGCCAAACAGTCACGATGAAACACAGGAGAGTTGAAGTGGTCAGAGGACTGTAGTGCACGGAGGCAGCAGATAGGAATCAGCAACAGTCACGATGAAACACAGCAGAGTTGAAGTGGTCTGAAGACTGTAGTGCACGGAGGCAGCGGATAGGAATCAGCTAACAGTCACGATGAAACACAGCAGAGTTGAAGTGGTCTGAAGACTGTAGTGCACGGAGGCAGCGGATAGGAATCAGCTAACAGTCACGATGAAACACAGCAGAGTCGAAGTGGTCTGAAGACTGTAGTGCACAGAGGCAGCGGATAGGAATCAGCTAACAGTCACGATGAAACACAGCAGAGTTGAAGTGGTCTGAAGATAGGAATCAGCTAACAGTCACGATGAAACACAGCAGAGTTGAAGTGGTGCACGGAGGCAGCGGATAGGAATCAGCTAACAGTCACGATGAAACACAGGAGAGTTGAAGTGGTCTGGAAACCACAGGATTAGAAGTGGTCTGGAAACCACAGGATTAGAAGTGGTCTGGAAACCACATGAATCAGCAGCGCTGAATACACGAGGAAACACAGGAACACCTTCAGAGGCTCATGGGGAATGAGACTCCAAGATCAGGCAACGAGGTATGGACAGCAGGTGCTTTAAATAGGGAGTGTTGCCTGATCAGCCAATTAAGTTAAAGGAACAGGTACTGAAGGTTTTGAAAGGGCTGCGCATGCGCAGACCCTCAGGATGGTGGACGGCCACGGTTCCTAAACACACGGGAAGAAGCACTCACAGTCTGGTGAGTGACAGTACCCCCCCTTTTAAAGGTGGGCACAGAACGCCTGGAACCGGGCTTGTCCGGATTTTTGGAATAAAACTTCTTAAGAAGAGCTGGGGCGTTGAGATCTTCAGCTTTGATCCATGAACGCTCCTCAGGACCAAAGCCCTTCCAATGAACGAGGAAACGGAGAACTCCTCGCGAAATTTTTGCGTCCAATACATGAGTAATCTCGAAATCTTCCTCCTGATGAACTTGAACTGGCTGAGGTGCTGAAGGAGGAGCCGAGAAACGGTTGATGATGAGAGGTTTGAGCAAGGACACATGGAAGGCATTGGAAATATGAAGGTTCTTAGTAAGTAGAAGTTTGAAACAAACTGGATTTATCACTTGAATGATCCTATATGGACCAATAAAACGGGGAGCGAATTTCATAGATGGGACCTTCAAACGAATATTTTTGGTAGATAACCAGACACGATCTCCAATTTTCAGTGGTGGAATAGCCCGCCTCTTCTTATCTGCGAAAGACTTATATTTGGCAGATGTCTTCTTTAAACAGGTTTTGACCTGAGACCAAATATTTTTGAAGGTCTGACAAACAGTCTCTACAGCAGGAACTTGGGTGGGAGGGAGGGCAGGAAATTCCGGAAAAGACGGATGGTGACCATAAACCACCAAGAATGGAGTTTTGGAAGATGACTCATGAGATCCCTCTTCAACGTCCGAGGACGTCACGAACGCCCGATGAGGAGGAAGGCGTTCGGACTGAACCTTATCGCACAGATCCGTAGATGAAGGATCCTGTGGAGGAGGACCTGGTGGAATAGACGACTGCTGTCTTTTGAATGGAACCACTTGAGAGAGACAACTATGATGACATTCAGCTCCCCAAGACGTAACTTGAGAAGAGTACCAATCAATCTGGGGAGAGTGACGTTGAAGCCATGGAAGGCCTAATACAATTGGACTTGTAGTTACAGGAAGAATTAAAAACGAAATCTCTTCATGGTGTAGCACACCAATCTGAAGCGTTACTGGAGACGTACTCTGGGTGATGAGACCATTGATGAGACGTGATCCATCTATAGCAGTCACAGTAATCGGTGTTTTTAAAGTAATCACTGGTAGGGACCATTGATTCACTAGGGATTTAGAAATGAAATTTCCTGCTGCTCCAGAATCAATCAGTGCTTGGGACTCAAAGGATTTGGTAGCAAAGGAAATCGTAACATCAAAAGCGCAGACTTTTAATTTCGTAGAACATGGAGAGGACTCCAGAGACCCTAACCTTATCTCCCCAGTATTGGTTAGAGCCCGGCATTTCCTGGGACAAGAATTGAGCATATGCGTGGAATCAGCACAATAGATACAAAGTCTATTCTTTATTCTTCGGTCCCTCTCCTCTAAAGTTAATTTGGAGCGACCTATCTCCATGGGTATCACCGGAGATGAAACTGGGTGAAATTGAGGTACCGAGCGAAAAGGCGCTTTGAAAGAAGTTACTTTTTCAGAATCATTCTCACGAAACCTCATGTCCACACGAAGGCAAAGGAAAATCAAGTCATCCAAAGAGGAGGGTACTTCTTGTGAGGTCAGTGCGTTTTTAATTTTATCGGAGAGCCCCTGCCAGAAGGCGGCAATTAATGCTTCAGTGTTCCACTGAAGTTCAGAGGCTAATATCCTAAATTGAATGACGTACTGGCCTACTGTATGAGAACCCTGACGTAAACGAAGAATGCTGGAAGCAGCGGAGGTCACACGACCTGGTTCATCGAACACACTTCGGAACATAGAAATGAATTTGGCACTATCTTGTAATACAGGATCGTTTCTCTCCCACAGAGGGGAGGCCCAAGCCAGAGCTTGTCCAGAAAACAATGAGATAAGATAGGCCACTCTGGAACGATGGGTAGAAAAATTTTGAGGTTGAAGCTCAAAATGAACAGAGCATTGAGTAAGAAAACCCCTACATGTTTTGGGGTCTCCATCATACTTTGACGGAGTAGGCAGGTGAAGCGTGGGAGCTGTAGACACCTGGGATGGCACTGGGGAAATGGAGGAAAGCACAGGAGCTTCAACATTAGCTGTAACGGTCGGTCCAGATGTTCCTTGGGAGGCTAACGACTGGTAGCATTGAAGTAACAGCTGTTGGCGAGCATCCTGTTGCTCCACACGGGTGACCAGATGCTGCAGCATCTCTTTGGCTGTAGGTTCCGTATCTGGGTCTGTCATGGCCTGATCTTACTGTCACGGGCACTAGGAGTCTTTACCCAGGGATCACCAGGTGATAAGCTTACCAGAGCAGTATAGGTGGTAATATGGTACTCTGGTAGCGGGGTGATCACGGAACAGGAGACAGCAGCTGATAGAGATGCTCGGGAAAGTCTATGACTAGCAGCACTGGTAATATATATGTAGTAATACACGAGGAACTGAATGGACAAAGGACACGTGAGGGTAGTCAGTGGTCTGCGGTAGCAAGTTGTACCACTGCTATAGTGAGGAGGAATGTCCAACAGAAACGAGGAGGTGATGAGAGTCAGCGGTCTGCGTTTAGCAAGTTGTACCACTGTCTGGGTGAAGGAATGGGATCCAGGTGAAGGTATCCGGGAAGTCAGTGGTCTGCGTTAGCAAGTTGTACCACTGCTATGTGAGAGGACACTGAAACAGGTGACACTGGAAACAGGAATCAGTGGTCTGCCTCTAGCAAGTTGTACCACTGAATATATATGTGAGGAGGAGCACGAGGAGAGACTGCAATACAGAGGATACACGGGCACCTTGAACTTGATCCACAATGACATGCACAATATAGTAATGACTGAACAGCACTGCAACAACACAAAGTCATAGAAACTATCCGGGCAATAGATAACACAGTCAATGATGGCAAAAGTCTCAGCGGATAGTAAGCTCCAGAGGAGAACAACTCCGTCCAGCAAGATATGCAATACACCAGCACAGTCAATGAGAAGTATGCATACCGTGGTTCAGGAGCAGGCTGTCAGACAGGAGTGCAGAGATACCTGAACGGCTGAAGGCCGGCAGGATGCGAAGTCCCTGGAGGGTGAAGCGGTAATCAAGTAGGTGCAGCGCACAGGTAGGTAGACCAGCAGGGGAACAAATACTCAGGAAGCAGTAGTATGTAGAACTGGACTCCTGGAGGACCCTGAAGAGTAGCGATGGTCTAGACGAGATGAAAGCAGTTAAGCGCAGATCCGATGCAGACTGGCGAGTAGAGACCAGCAGGAACACTGATAAGCACGGAGAGCGGATCAGCTGCTGCAGACACGAGTAGAACTGAGAAGTAGCAGCCAGCAGGACTCTGCAGGTACACGGAGGTAGCGGAAGGCAACCAGCAGGTGCAGCCACGATGAAACACGGGAGAGTAGAGCTGAGCTGGAACTGTTGAGCACCGAGAGCAGCGGATAGGAATCCGTTGTAGCAGTCTCGAGGAAACCCGGGAGAGTTGAGATGAGCTGAAGACTGTAGCGCACGGAGGCAGCAGATAGGAATCAGCCAAACAGTCACGATGAAACACAGGAGAGTTGAAGTGGTCAGAGGACTGTAGTGCACGGAGGCAGCGGATAGGAATCAGCAACAGTCACGATGAAACACAGCAGAGTTGAAGTGGTCTGAAGACTGTAGTGCACGGAGGCAGCGTATAGGAATCAGCTAACAGTCACGATGAAACACAGCAGAGTTGAAGTGGTCTGAAGACTGTAGTGCACGGAGGCAGCGGATAGGAATCAGCTAACAGTCACGATGAAACACAGCAGAGTTGAAGTGGTCTGAAGACTGTAGTGCACGGAGGCAGCGGATAGGAATCAGCTAACAGTCACGATGAAACACAGCAGAGTTGAAGTGGTCTGAAGACTGTAGTGCACGGAGGCAGCGGATAGGAATCAGCTAACAGTCACGATGAAACACAGCAGAGTTGAAGTGGTCTGAAGACTGTAGTGCACGGAGGCAGCGGATAGGAATCAGCTAACAGTCACGATGAAACACAGGAGAGTTGAAGTGGTCTGGAAACCACAGGATTAGAAGTGGTCTGGAAACCACAGGATTAGAAGTGGTCTGGAAACCACAGGAATCAGCAGCGCTGAATACACGAGGAAACACAGGAACACCTTCAGAGGCTCATGAGGAATGAGACTCCAAGATCAGGCAACGAGGTATGGACAGCAGGTGCTTTAAATAGGGAGTGTTGCCTGATCAGCCAATTAAGTTAAAGGAACAGGTACTGAAGGTTTTGAAAGGGCTGCGCATGCGCAGACCCTCAGGATGGTGGACGGCCACGATTCCTAAACACACGGGAAGAAGCACTCACAGTCTGGTGAGTGACAGTCATACAATATATCACCTCTATTCTGTCAGGAAACTGCTCCTGAATCCCTTTATCGGTCACAAACCGCACTCTGCGCACTTGGGACTTGGAAGCTTACTGTAAGGGAACACAGGATTCCAGCCCCAAAAATCTCACACTCCTCTTTCTCTAAGGCTACAGATTTCGCTGGTCCCGTCCCAACACAAACGCAGGCTTCACACCTCTCAGCAACTGCCACCAGCTACGAATAAGGCCCGTAGCAAACCTATGACTTAATCACCCAATTGCGCACACTCTGCTCTGGTAGCTAAATAGTTAAGGGTTTTTTTACAGTAAGGGCAGTCAAGATATGGAATGCATTGCCAGAGAAGGTTGTGATGGCAGATTCAATAGATATGTTTAAGAAAGGGTTAGACAAATTTTTAGCGGAAAAGTGTATCCAGGGATAAGACCGTTAATTAAAATGAAGGATAGTAGTGGATATAGGGTAAAAATAGGACTGCAATATTGAGTCTGGGGGGATTTTCACAATTGAAACATATTGGCGGTTGCTTACTCTGGTACAATTTCAAATATAAGTGCAGGATCACAGGAGATCCAAAATAGGTTGAACTTGATGTACTGGTGTCTTTTTTCAACCTCATCAACTATGTTACTATGTAACTCTTCTCACTCCCGTATCTAAAGAGTTAATCCAGCCAAGCAATCTCTCTCTTCTAAAGAGACAATGGACTTGTTTAGAGCAATAAGGAAAGAACTATTACATTTTAGCTTTAATATACAAAAAATACAATGCTTACAGATAATAAAAAAATTAGATAATGATCTGACTTACAAATAAAAAATGGCAAACAGTTATAAAAACAAAAGGGATAACAGTACAAAGCATAACTCACTTATAATCTGTATGCCAAGAAGCTGACAGTTTGTCCTTTCAAAGAACAGATTTTGAAGCAAAATGAAATGGGATGGTCTTCACAGGGGCAGTGTTTAATGCTAATAGGGGGCAGCAATGTCCCCTGGGTGTCACTATACTTTGCTCACAAATATTCAGAAAAGTCTTGATCTGTGGGTAATTCTTCAGATATATCCCAGAGAAATAACTCTCCTTTGAATAAACCGGTCACAATCTCCCGCACATTTAAATACCAAACATGATGGAATTATGACAACGTGACATACCTTTTCCAAAGATATGTGATTTTAGCTGTTCACGGATACCACCCGTACCTGTCATTCACAACCATGGTGTGATTTCTGCTCCTCAGTATGGAGTGACCCCCAAATTTTCCAAAATATGAGCTATATAGACATTTTCCTTTGAAACCCATATTTCCATATATCTTTATAGGCAGTTTTCAAATGCTATCTTTGTCTACAAGGATCTCACCTAGCCTTATGGCTCTGTCATTTACATTTAGTGGTTCCTGGTATGTACACTACCTATTGAAAGGAAGTCCATTAAGTGGAATACAGGATCAAGAACAATGGATGTCTGTGATCTGCATATCTTAAGCAGTTCTCCTCACAACAGGGTATGCTTAACTTAATTACTCCCTACTGGGCTAAGCTTTTCCTTTTAAAAACATTTGGTCACACATTTACCTGAGTTGAAAATCAGGTTAATTTATGTATCAATGCCATGTTTTATTAGGGCCCTCACATTCAATATTCTATTGCATCATATCAGATGTATGCTCTCATCCTGACACTCTTGAATTTAATTTCCATTAACTTATCTATTCAAGTTTAATGACTGTTTTCTGTTTTATAGGTATTATTTTCTGTTTATATGTATTATTTTTTATTTAGAATCCTTATCTCCTTTTGCGACATTGATATTTTATTCTATACCAGTGAGTCCTAGGATTCTTAAGAATGATGAACATTAGACATAGGTATTCCATTTATTCCCCTTTCTCTTCAGTTTTTTCTAACAATTATATGATTCAGTTGGTTGCATTAAGGATATTCATATATTTACCGAATATATAGATTAGTAAATTGCTAGGAGTTGAGATTGATCCTTAGAATAAGATAAAGCAAAATTATCGGTGGTAGTAACATTCCCTGCACTGATTAACACGACAACAATAAATCAGACGCGAAAATAACGATGCGATTCTTTACCCGACCAACTAAATTAAGACATTACCAAAATAATGACATTACAATAATTACTACATCACAATTTTGACATATATAATCACGACACGTTATAAAAACTAGGGATGTGCACCGGCGACTTTTGGTGTCTCGTGTTTTGTGCTTTGGATTTGGATTTTCTCGATGTTTTGGGTTCAGATTTGTTTCGCAAAACACCTGCCGAAAGGTTTTGGTTCGGATTTAAGGTTTTGGATTCGTATTTTTTTTGAAAAAAGCATAAAAAGTTCAAAAATCAAGTTATTGGGCTTATTTTCACTCCTACGCTATTATTAACCTCAATAGCATTCAATAACAATCATTTCCACTAATTTACAGTGTATTCTGAACAACTCACAATATTGTTATTAGTCCAAAACGTTGCAACGAGGTATCTTTCTGGACTGCGTAGTGGAGTGGTCCCCACAATATAATAAGAAAACCATCAACTGGTCTTAATCGCACCAAAAAATGTACCTGGACTGCATAGAGGAGTGGTCACCACAATATAATTAAAAATCCCTGAACTTGTATGAATCACACCAAAAAAATGTATCTGGACTGCGTAGAGGAGTGGTCACCACAATATAATAAGAAAACCATCAACTGGTCTGAATCGCACCAAAAAATGTACCTGGACTGCATAGAGGAGTGGTCACCACAATATAATTAAAAATCCCTGAACTTGTATGAATCACACCAAAAAAATGTATCTGGACTGCGTAGAGGAGTGGTCACCACAATATAATAAGAAAACCATCAACTGGTCTGAATCGCACCAAAAAATGTACCTGGATTGCGTAGAGGAGTGGTCACCACAATATAATTTAAGAACCCTGAACTTCTATGATTCGCACCAATAAATGTATCTGGACTGCGTAGAGGAGTGGTCACCACAATATAATAAGAAAACCATCAACTGGTCTGAATCGCACCAAAAAATGTACCTGGACTGCGTAGAGGAGTGGTCACCACAATATAATTTAAAAACCCTGAACTTGTATGAACCGCACCAAAAAATGTATCTGGACTGCGTAGAGGAGTGGTCACCATAATATAATAAGAAAACTATCAACTGGTATGAATCGCACCAAAAAATGTATCTGGACTGCGTAGAGGAGTGGTCACCACAATATAATAAGAAAACCATCAACTGGTATGAATCGCACCAAAAAATGTACCTGGACTGCGCAGAGGAGTGGTCACCACAATATAATTTAAAAACCCTGAACTTGTATGAATCGCACCAAAAAATGTATCTGGACTGCGTAGAGGAGTGGTCACCACAATATAATAAGAAAACCATCAACTGGTCTGAATCGCACCAAAAAATGTACCTGGACTGCGTAGAGGAGTGGTCACCACAATATAATTTAAAAACCCTGAACTTGTATGAATCGCACCAAAAAATGTACCTGGACTGCGTAGAGGAGTGGTCACCACAATATAATTTAAAAACCCTGAACTTGTATGAATCGCACCAAAAAATGTATCTGGACTGCGTAGAGGAGTGGTCACCACAATATAATAAATACACCCTCAACTGGTCAGAATTCCAGGGAACAGATGGCGGACACCGGATGGACGTCTAAAACCAAAATAGCAGTTAAGGGCGCAGTTCCTCTTTTTTGTGACTGCACAAACAATTAACGTAGTAATAGAAATGACAGTTTTTATTTTTGTTTTAAATATAGAAAGAAAGAAGGTAGTACTAGAAATGGCAGTTATTTAGTTTCTTTTAAATAGAGAAAGAAAGAAGGTAGTACTAGAAATGGCAGGTTTTTTTTGTTTTAAATAGAGAAAGAAAGAAGGTAGTACTAGAAATGGCAGTTATTTAGTTTCTTTTAAATAGAGAAAGAAAGAAGGTAGTACTATAAATGTCATTTTTTTTTTTTTAAATATAGAAAGAAAGAAGGTAGCAATAGAAATGGCAGTTCCTCTTTTTTAGAACTGCACAAACAGTGATGAAAATGAAGGTGGAGCTGGTGGCATGTCACGGTCCTCTTCAGAGGACAATCTCCTGACCAGCAGGTCTTTGCACTGCTGTAGATTGTGTCCGCCGGAAACAGAGACACAACATATGCTTTAAACCGAGGATCGAGAACGGTGGGCAGAATGTATTCCTCTGACTTTAAAAGACTGACCACCGTCGGATCCTGGCAAAACGTACGAAGGGCTTCATCCACAAGAGCTACATGCTTGGTGGAATCGCAATGGTTTACCAGCTCCTCCCTCACTTTCTCCAGCTGCTTCTGCAAAAGCCTGATCAGGGGAATCACCTGACTCAAGCTGGCAGTGTCGGAACTGACATCTCGTGTGGCAAGTTCAAATGGCTGCAGAACCTTGCACAACACGGAAATCATTCTCCAGTGCGCTTGACTCAGGCACATCCCCACACCTTTTCCTATGTCGTAAGTGGCTGTGTAGGCTTGAATGGCCTTTTGATGCTCCTCCATCCTCTGCAGCATATAGAGGGTGGAGTTCTAGCACGTCACTACCTCTAGTTAATTTAGATTGCAAGGCTTGTAAATACTTTGAAGATAAAAAAAGCAGGCTGCACAGACTGTGGAGCTAGAAAGTGAAATTAAATGGACCACGGTACTTTGGTGGCTATCTATGCCCCCCCTCCCCCGCCCTACACTTATAGTTGAATATAAAAAAAGCAGCCTGCATAGACTGTAGAACTAGAAATTCAAATATACAAAGAAATGGACAAAGGCTGTTTGGTATCTGTCTGCATCAAATCCCCTCTCCACTAGGAGTAAAATAGAAAACTATTCAGCCGTTATATAATCTAGAATATAAATAGAAATTGAGAAAGGCAATTTGGTATCTGTCTGCATCATAATCATCAACATCCTCCTCAGCGCCAGCTACATCAATATCCTCCTCCCGGTGTACAACATTCACACCTTCATTAGCCAAATGTGTAACTGGACTGTGGGTGATCCTTCCAGCATATGCAGAGGGCGTGCTGCAAATGCTGGATGGAGTCAACTCTTCCCGTACAGTGATGGGAAGGTCAGGCTTCACAACCACCAACACCCTTGGACTCGCCTTGGGGATTTGTGATGTCATCTGTTTAGAAGGCAGAGTTCTTTGCTGTTTTGTTGCTGTTGCTGACAGCATAGCTCTCTTCAATTTTTGGTAGGGGGGGGAGAAGGAGGGCTTAGATCCTTGGGTGAAGCTGGACCACTAGTCATGAACACGGGCCAGGGCCTAAGCCGTTCCTTGCCACTACGTGTCGTAAATGGCATATTGCCAATTTTACGTTTCTCCTCAGATGATTTTAAGTTTCTCTTTTTGCTATTTTTGGAGAACTTGGGCTTTTTAGATTTTACATGCCCTGTACTAGGAGATTGGGCATCGGGCTTGCCAGACGACGTTGATGGCATTTCATCGTCTATGTCATGACTAGTGGCAGCAGCTTCAGCATTAGGAGGAAGTGGGTCTTGATCTTTCCCTACTTTATCCTCCAAATTTTTGTTTTCCATTATATGTAGCACAAGAGAGCGTACCCCTAAGCCACACACACTCGGCAAAGCCTTTAAAAATTATATGCGGCACAGGAGAGTATCACTGGACTTATACTGCTGAATCAGTGAACTTTGTAATATATCAGTACCACTGGACTTATACTGCTGAATCAGTGAACTTTGTAATAGCAGTACCACTGGACTTATACTGCTGAATCAGTGAACTTTGTAATATATCAGTACCACTGGACTTATACTGCTGAATCAGTGAACTTTGTAATAGCAGTACCACTGGACTTATACTGCTTAATCAGTGAACCTTGTAATATATCAGTACCACTGGACTTATACTGCTGAATCAGTGAACTTTGTAATAGCAGTACCACTGGACTTATACTGCTGAATCAGTGAACTTTGTAATATATCAGTACCACTGGACTTATACTGCTGAATCAGTGAACTTTGTAATATATCAGTACCACTGGACTTATACTGCTGAATCAGTGAACTTTGTAATATATCAGTACCACTGGACTTATACTGCTGAATGTGTGAACTTGGTAATATTGCAGTACCAATGGGCTTATACTGCAGGATTGGTTTTGCAAATTTTGTTGTAATTAATTTTTTTTTAAATTATTTTTTGGTATTTTTTTTTATAACTTTTTTTAAATTTTTTAAATACTTGGGAATAATGGGGAAATAACTATGCCCTTAGAAGCACAGAGCACAGGACACAGCACCACTGGACTGAACAGGACACAGCACAGGACCCAGCAGCACCACTGAACTCAAAATTGACAGAGCACAGCACACAGCACCACTGGACTGATACTGCAGAACACAGCACAGCACAGCACAGAACTAAACAGCACAGCACGAGATCTACCAGGACAGAGGACCACCTAACACACCCTCCCTCTACCCTGATCAATGCCCGAGTGAAGATGGTGGCGACTAGCGGGGAATTTATAGGTTCCGAGTATCGCGAGATCCGACAGCGGGATTATGACTCCGAGCCTCGGTTTCAAGTTTTCATTTGGCGCCAATACCCCGATCTGTCTCGGATCCGCTCGGATCAGCAACGTTCGGGTGGGCTCGGATTCACGAAATCCGAGTGCGCTCATCTCTAATAAAAACCTATATCAAACATACCTACACCAAAAAATACTGATAATATTAAAAGATAATAAAATATTAATAAAACAAATTACGACCATAATAATCGTGACTAGAGGCAAATAGCTACAGAAATATCGAAATATATATGAACACAATCAAATAAATCAACGATCCTGAATAACACCTATTAAGAAAAATCCTGACTTACCTAATTCCGATTTATACATAAATGTAGAAATATTAATAAAAACGACATACATAAATATCGTTATAGTTTTATACAAAATAAACCCCACACATTATTTACATATATAAAAATGTTTTATTTGATGCACATTTATATTCAACGAAACAGTCCATTAAACACAACAACCCAATATAATTGTCTTGTTAATAAAGTCATAGTTGTTCAAATAAAAGAACAGGTACAGAAACAAGCTTATGCAATTGTCATATTAATAGTCATGGTTTACTAAAAAATAAATAAATAGGTACTTAAACTCCTAATTCACTGATGATGTCACAGAAATATGAATATATTAATACTAGAGATGGGCAGGCTTGGTTTCCAAAGAACCGAACCCGCCCAAACTTCGCCTATCCGAGTACCGATCCGAGCAAGCTTGGTACTCTGGCACCAATTCGGCATCGAAATCGAGGCAAAACGTCATTGTGACATCGTCGGATCTCGGAGCTCGGTTCTCGCGATATTTGAAATCCATAAAAACCCACCTCCACAGCAATCCATCGCCATTTGACAGCGGGAGAGAGCAGGGTTAGGTCGCAGGCAGCATTAGAGCAGGCAGAGAGCATTTATTCTATACATTATATACATTATTCTTGCAATTATTCTTCTAGCAATTGTTATAGCAGGAAAAGAGGAGGATAGATTAGGCATTTTTGCAAACATTACCAACTGTTTGGGGTGACATTTGTAGTTTATGTCAAGCCACAGTCAGTCGAGAGAGGGACCTTAACCATCTTGGAACTTCATCCATGTTACGCCAATTGACGAGAGTTCATGGCAAGGTGTTGGGAAAAGGTGAAATTTCTTCCCAAAAAATTACAAGCACTCCATCATCAGCTAGGACCCTTCGGTCACCTACATGCCGACGGCTACAAAATACACCCACAACACCATCCTCATCAATATTCTCAGTAGCGCTTGGAGTTAGCCCTGCATCCCACTTAGTAAAGCTGGATGGCTCCTGCACTATAATTGATTCCTCTGAAGAAAGCGTTAGTCCCACTGCTGCTGCTGTTGCTGCTGCTTGACAGAAGAAGGGCAAGAAAAAGAGCAGTCCTACATTACAACAATTAACTGTGAAACAATCATTTGCTAGGGGAAGCAAATATGACAGCAGTCACCCAGTTGCAAAGCGAATCACAGACGCCATGGCTACTATGTTAGTGTTAGATCAGCGTACAATATCCACAATAAATGCAGCTAGTTTCTCACAATTAATTGATGCTTTGTGTCCCTGTTACAAAATTCCATTGCGACACCATTTTTCCCGTAAAGCTATTCCGCAAAGATACCAAAACGTTCGTAAAAATGTAGTAATTGGGCTCAAAAATGCCATTCTGCCCACTGTACACTTAACCACAGATATGTGGACAAGTGGAAGTGGGCAAACCAAAGACTATATGACTGTGACAGCCCACTGGGTTGGTCATTCGCCTTCACAAGCAGGAACAGCGGCAGCATGTACACCACTACGTAACATTTGTCACAGGCAGGCCACTCTTTGTATCACCGGCTTAACTAACAGGCATACAGCTGACAATTTGTTACGCAAACTAAGAGATGTGATTGATACATGGCTTATACCACTTAGACTCTCCCCAGGATATGTCATTTCTGATAATGCCAACAATATAGTGCGAGCATTACAGCTGGGTGAATTCCCTCACATTCCCTGTTTTGCTCACACCATCAACTTGATGGTGCAGAGCTTCCTAAGAAATAACCATGAGGTGCAGGAGATGCTTTCGGTGGCCCGTAAAATTTCAGGGCATTTCCGGCACTTTGCCACAGCATGTAGGAGATTGCAGCAACTCCAAGAACAGTTTAACTTGCCCTGCCACCAACTTAAGCAAGAGGTGGTAACTAGGTGGAATTCCACCCTGTACATGCTTCAGAGGATGGAGGAACAGCGCAAAGCCATCCAAGCGTATTGCACAAGCCATGACATTGGAAAAGGAGGGGGGGGATGTATTTCACTCTTGCACAGTGGGGAATCCTTTCTGTGCTGTGCAAGGTGCTGAAACCATTTGAAGTTGTGACGTGTGAAGTTAGTGCAGACTCTGCTAGCTTGAGCCAAGTCATTCCCTTAATTAGACTATTGTAAATTCAGCTTGAGAAACTGAAGGAGAACAAAGAAAGCAATTCTGCAAAGTATTTTGGCCTTGTAGATAAAGTACTTAATTCGCTTTACAATGATCGAGTAATTAAAATCTTGAACTCGGATCAGTACGTTTTGGCCACTGTGCTTGATCCAAGGTTTAAGACCTACATTGAGTCTTTGCTTCAAAATGAGCGAGATGTGAACCTTTGCAAGGAGCTATTGGTCAGCAAGTTATCCGCTGAACTGGGCCTTGGCTTGACAACGTGTCCTCCTTGTCACTCACCGGACTGTGAGTGCTACTTCTCGTGTGTTTAGGAACCGTGGCCGTCCACCATCCTGAGGGTCTGCGCATGTGCAGCCCTTTCAAACCTTCAGTATCTGTTCCTTTTAGTTAATTGGCTGATCAGGCAACACTCCCTATTTAAAGCACCTGTGGTCAATACCTCGTGGCCTGATCTTGGAGTCTCATTCCCATGAGCCTCTGAAGGTGTTCCTGTGTTTCCTCGCGTATTCAGCTCCTGCTGATTCCTGTTGTTCGTTTGTGGTTTCCAGACCACTTCAGCTCTCCTGTGTTTCATCGTGACTGCACCAGCTGATTCCTATCCGCTGCCTCTGTGCTTCTACAGTTTCCAGTCCACTTCAACTCTCCTGTGTTTCATCGTGACTGCACCAACTGATTCCTATCCGCTGCCTCTGTGCTTCTACAGTTTCCAGTCCACTTCAACTCTCCTGTGTTTCATCGTGACTGCACCAGCTGATTCTTATCCGCTGCCTTCGTGTATCTACAGTATCCTGCTTATCTCAACTCTCCCGTGTTTCATCGTGACTGCACCAACTGATTCCTATCCGCTGCCTCCATGTATCTACAGTATCCTGCTCACCTCAACTCTCCCGTGTTTCATCGTGACTGCACCAGCTGATTCCTATCCGCTGTCTCCGTGTATCTGCAGTGTCCTGCTCATCGCAACCCTCCAGTACTCCTCGTGTCTGCAGCCAGCCGATCTGCTGTCTCCGTGCTTCTACAGTGTTCCTGCTTGTGTCAACTCGCCTGTCTGCATCGGATCAACGCCCCGCTGCTTTTATCTCGGCTAGACCGCCTCTACTCTCCTGTGTTCTCCGGGTGTCCAGTTCTATATACTACTGCTTCCTGAGTATTGTTTATATCCTTGCTGGTCTACCTACTGTGCGCTGCACCTACTTGGTTACCGCTTCCATCCTCCTGGGACTTCGCATCCTGCCGGCCTCCAGCCGTTCAGGTATCCCTGCACCTCTCTCTGACAGCCTGCTCTCCTGAACCACGGTATGCATACTTCTCATTGACTGTGCTGGTGTAGTGCATATCTAGCTGGACTGAGTTGTTCTCCTCCGGAGTTTCCTTTCCACTGAGACTATTGCTATCATTTGACTGTGTTACCCTTTAGCCTGGATAGTTCTCGTGACTTTGTATATTTGTGCAGTGCTGCTCAGTTATTACTATTTTGTGCATATCATCGTGGGATCAAGTTTAGTGTGCCCGTGTATATTCTGCATTGCATTTATCTCCCCGTGCTCCTCCTCACATATATATTTCAGTGGTACAACTTGCTAGAGGCAGACCACTGTTCCCTGTTTCCTGAGTCACCAGTTTCCAGTATCATTACACATAGCAGTGGTACAACTTGCTAACGCAGACCACTGACTTCCCGGATACCTTCACCTGGATTCCACTCCCTCACCTAGACAGCGGTACAACTTGCTATACGCAGACCGCTGACTCTCATCACCTCCTCGTTACTCCTGGACATTCCTCCTCACTATAGCAGTGGTACAACTTGCTACCCGCAGACCACTGACTACCCTCACGTTTCCTTGTCCATCCAGTTCCTCGTGTACAGTTATCTATATATTACCAGTGCTGCTAGTCATAGACTTTCCACGAGCATTCTCTTACCATCTGCTGTCTCCTGTTCCGTGATCACGCCGCTACCAGAGTACCATATTACCAACTATACTGCTCTGGTAAGTCCATCATCTGGTGATACCTGGGTAAAGACTCCTAGTGCCCGTGACACTCCTTTAGTTTCTCAGGCAGCTGCTGCTCGTAAAAAAATTTAATTTTCCAAAGCGAAGCAGGGAAGACGCAGGGGTCAGACCAGAACAGTTTGACATCTGGTCTGGTTTGAAAGATTTTTCAAAAAAAATGTGTGACCTTGCCCATAACTCCATCCAATTCGAGTATTAACATGCAAAGGATGGTGGAGGATTATTTTCAAGAGGTAATTGATATGGAAATGTCAGACAGTCCCTTTCCTTACTGGGATGAAAAGCAGGCCATTTGGAAACCCATTTACAAATTTGCTTTGCAATACCTAAGCTGGCCACCCTCCAGTGTGTACTCTGAAAGAGTGTTCAGCACAGCCGGGAACCTAGTCAGTGATCGACGTAGGAGGTTACTTCCATAAAATGTTGAGAAAATGATGTTCATAAAAATGAACTACATCTTCCACGAGGAAGGCCTTCACCATCAAAGACATCCAAGCACTGACAGTTCTCTAATGGCGAATTCAAGTGGAGATGAATTGATAGTCTGTGATGATCATGTACACACTGATGAGGTTGAGGATGAAGCTGAAGATGATGATGATAACATCTTTTTAAAACTTTCTATATAAGTGTAGGGTGTAATCTACCCCCAAATAGGAAAGAGACTTGGGGCATTTCTATTTCGCGTACAGTCTTGAAAGGCTGCTGTTTTGTCAATTTCACGATAAGGGTAGGGTGTCATACACAGACAGACACCAAACTGCCTTTGTCCATTTCTATTTATATTGTACAGTCTATGCAGGCCATTTCCTTTTCTATTTAACTACAAGTGGAGGGGGGGGCTGATACAGACAGTCACCAACCTACCTTTGTCCATTTCAATTTTTATTGTACAGTTTATGCAGGCTGTTTGTTTTCTATTTTACTACAAGTGGAGGGGGGGAGGGCTGATAGACAGTCACCAAACTACCTTTGTCCATTTCTTTTTATATTGTACAGTCTATGCAGGCTGCTTTTTTTCTATTTAACTACAAGTGGAGGGGGGGTGGGGGGGGGCTGATGCAGACAGAAACCAAACTGCCTTTGTCCATTACTTTTTATATTTAACTATATGTGTAGGGTGTAATATACACCCAAAGACGATGGATGCATTGCCAATAGCCTAAGATGGAGAGGAAGACAATCAGGTTTGTGTGTAGATTTAAGGACGACCTACCAGGGATTAAACTGTTTTTTTTTATAATGTATTAGCTTTAGAATTACCCTACTTATCCATGAAACAGGTGGAGTACTGTACTTGAAACGTCATTCTCCTCAGATTGTAATGTTGCAAGAGACGCATTTCCAACATATACACCCAAATCTACAATGCAAACTCTACCCCCAGGTTTATTATTCCACATCTTCCCAAAAAGTCAAGGGTACAGCTATCCTACTTCACCATACTCTTCCTTTAACAATCAATACATCCTATACAGACCCCCAAGGACGATATATTATTCTAACAGGTTCTCTCCTCTGCACACCAATTACTATAGCTACACTATATGCTCCCAACACATCACAAAACACCTTTTTTTCTCAATTTTTCTCCAGACTTTCACAAACTGGGACTGGAAGGATAATAATAGGGGGGGACTTTAATGCCATCTTAAACGTTCGATTAGACCGTTCACCTCCAACATTACGAGGTAGTCAAATAGCACGTGAAAGCCTTAAACTACAATCCTTGATCACTCAAGCTAATCTTTATGATACATGGCGAGTGCTATACTCTAATGACAGAACGTATACACATTATTCAGTACCACATGGAACTTACTCTAGATTGGATATGGTACTGGTAGATGCTCTTACGACTCGTTCCTTGAAATCGGCTACTACTACATCAGTTCCCTGGTCTGACCACTCAGCTGTGTTAGTGCGACTTGACGTTTTGCCACCCTTTGCACCATGTTATCGATGGAGGCTAAATGACCATCTATTTCTGAGAAAAGACAATGTTAATACGATACGACAAGCTATTCTTGACTTTCAAACAGACAATGCCCCAGAAGATACCACTTCTACTGTAAGATGGGAAGCTCATAAAGCGACCATCAGAGGACGCCTGATCAGTTTAGCATCTCACGAGAAAAAGCTACATCAAAAAGCAGTCACTGACTTAGAAGCCCAAATCCAAACCCTAACCAGACAGCACCAAACATATCCCAAACGTAAAACTTATTTAAAACTTCTGTCTCTGCGAGGACAACTAGGTAAACTACTAGCCTCAAAGGCGGCTAAGACCCTTCAATGTCTCCAACAGCGACACTATGAAAAAGGGGATAAAGCTGATACATTGCTCGCTCGTAGGCTTCAGAGCAAGCGGACCCGTAATCGCATAATATCCATTAAGGATCAAGCACAGCAATCACTATACGACCCACAATCTATAGCTGATAGATTCAGCACCTATTACACTTTACTATATAATCTCCCCTTGACAACAGACTCCCCAGATATTCTTCATACCCAGATACGAGACTTTCTTCAGACCTGTTCCCTCCCCCGCCTCACTGCGGCAGAGCTCTTAATTCTAAACGCTGACATCACGATAAAAGAGATCAAAGCAACCATTAAGACCCTAAGAAACTCGGCAGCTCCAGGCCCAGATGGTCTCACGGCAATCTATTATAAAAAATTTGGCTCTGATCTGGCACCTATGCTTCTCTCGCTTTTTGAAACAATTTTGAATGGTGGGCACTTTGAAAGGGACACCACCAGAGCAGACGTTATTGTTATAGCTAAAGAGGGACGCGACCCTAGTCACTGTGCAAGCTATCGACCAATTTCGCTATTAAATGTGGACCTAAAGCTATTCGCCAAACTACTAGCAAACAGACTAGCCAGAGTGATCCCCGCCTTGGTCCACCCAGATCAGGTGGGTTTTATCCCTAGTCGGCAAGGAGCCGACAATACTAGACGGGCTATTGATCTAATTGAAATAGCAAACCGGGCCCGGGTCCCTGCTCTGGTGGTGTCTCTTGATGCAGAAAAGGCGTTCGACAGGGTCTCATGGCCCTTCATGAGAGCCACCTTGGGCACAATGGGGTTCAGGGGCCGTTTCCTATGTGGCCTAGCGTCTCTCTATCACAATCCCTCAGCTACGGTTATAGCCAATGGCGCCGCATCGTCTCCGTTTCACATTACAAATGGTACTCGACAGGGCTGCCCACTCTCCCCCTTGCTGTTCGCTCTCACGATGGAACCACTGGCATCGCGTATACGCAGGAACCCGACAATCTCTGGAATTCAAATGGGGACGACTAATTATAAGATATCTATGTACGCAGATGATATTCTTCTTACAGTTACCAACCCCCTTGCCTCCATCCCATCCCTTCAAAAAGAACTTGATGAGTATGGCGCAGTGTCTAACTTCAAGATCAACATGGACAAATCAGAAATTCTCCCTCTTAACCTACCTCCCCGCCTATTAGATACCCTGAAGAACCAAACAAACTTCCGATGGCAACAAGATAAACTTAAATACCTGGGAATTTACTTAACGACCCATTATAATCAGATATACGCAGCTAACTTCCCTAGGCTTTTAGACTCACTCAAACGTGATCTTGAAAAATGGGATAAGCTATATATCTCTTGGCTCGGCCGCATGGCGGTGGTAAAAATGAATCTCTTGCCACGAATTCTTTATTTGTTTCAAACCCTACCTGTTCGAGTGTCACTCACCGGACCGTGAGTGCCTCTTCCCGGACATTTAGGAACCGTGGCCGTCCACCATCCTGAGGGTCTGCGCATGCGCAGCCCTTTTCTATACTTCAGTGTATACTCCTTTAACTTAATTGGCAGATCAGGCAACCTCCCTATATTAAGCACCTGTGGTCAACACCACGTTGCCTGATCTTGGAGTCTCATTCCTCATGAGTCTCTGAAGGTGTTCCTGTATTACTCGTGTATTCAGCGCTGCTGATTCCTGTGGTTTCCAAACCACTTCTTCTTCTGTGGTTCCATACCACTTCTACCATCAACTGTATCATCATTACTGTTTGCTCATTGCTATCCGCTGCCTCCGTGCACTCCAGCTTTTACCTCACTCACCTGCTTCTCATCAAGTCTGTTTGCTGATTTCTATCCGCTGCCTCCGTGCACTACAGTCTCCTGCTTGCAACTCGCCTGTGTTCAACATCGTGACTGCCAGCTGACTACTATCCGCTGCCTCCGTGCACTACAGTCTCCTGCTTGCAACTTGCCTGTGTTCAACATCGTGACTGCCAGCTGATTACTATCCGCTGCCTCTGTGCACTACAGTCTCCTGCTTGCAACTCGCCTGTGTTCAACATCGTGACTGCCAGCTGACTACTATCCGCTGCCTCTGTGCACTACAGTCTCCTGCTTGCAACTCGCCTGTGTTCAACATCGTGACTGCCAGCTGATTACTACCCGCTGCCTCCGTGCACTACACTCTCATCTCATCTTTGCTGTGACTTCCTCGAGACTGCCGCTTTTCATTACCATCTGCTACACTTCGTGATCTACTGCTCCTGCCCTGCGCTGCACTCCTGTTTCCCATCGCTGTTGGTTCCTGTGGTTGCTACTGGTTACCTCCGTGTGCCGCTGAGTCCTGCCGCTGTGGTCAGCGCTATCGTCCATCTCCTGCTGATCCACTCTCCACGCCTTCACGTGTTCCACTGGTCTCTACCCTCCTGTCAGCATTGGATTTGTATCTCTTCTACTACCCTCTGCTGGATCATCTCCATTCTCCTGGGTTTCCTATAAGTCCAGTTCCACCTGTTGCTGACTCCTGTGGATTCGTGTCCCTGTCGGTCTACTCACCTGTGCGCTGCACCTGCTAGACCGCTGCTTCACCTATCCAGGGACTTCCTATCCAGTCGGCCTCCAGCCGCTCAGGTACCGCTGCAATCCCATCTGACTGCTACTGCTGAACCACGGTATGCATACTTCTCATTGACTGTGCTGTGTATTGCATATCTTGCTGGACTGTGTTTGGTTCTCTCTGGAGTCTGCTATCCGCTGAGTCTATTGCCATCATTGACTGTGTTATCTTTGTGCTGGACTACTTCAAGAGACTTTCTAGATTGCAGACCTGCTCAGTCATTTATATCCATATATATATCTATATTGTGCATATCACTGTGGATTGTGTATAAGGTGCCTGTGTATATCCTGTGTTGCAGTCTTTCCCTGTGCACCTCCTCACATATATATTCAGTGGTACAACTTGCTGATGTCAGACCACTGATCCCTGTTTCCGGTATCACCTGTTCCATTATCCTCTCACATAGCAGTGGTACAACTTGCTACCGCAGACCACTGACTACCTGGATACCTCCACTTGGATTCCATTCCTTCACTCAGACAGCGGTACAACTTGCTACCCGCAGACCGCTGACTCTCATCACCTCCTTGTTTCTGTTGGACATTCCTCCTCACTATAGCAGTGGTACAACTTGCTATCGCAGACCACTGACTACCTTCACGTGTCCTTGTCCATACAGTTCCTTGTTTATCATTACCTCATTTCCAGTGTTGCTAGTCATAGACTTTCCTGAGCATCTCATCGGCCATCATTTCATGTTCCGTGATCACCCAGCTACCAGAGTACCCTATTACCATCTACATTGCTCTGGTAAGCCTACCATCTGGTGATCCCTGGGTAAAGACTCCTAGTGCCCGTGACATCGAGTACCCTCTCTGGCGCTACAGACCCTCCAGAAGCAAATTACTAGATTTGTTTGGGCAGGCAAACGACCCAGAGTAAGAGCCTGCACGCTCTTCCGACGAAATTCAGAAGGGGGGGTGGGCCTCCCAAACATCTCTAAATACTATAATGCTGCACACCTAACCCAGCTAGTCTTATTTCACTCTCCATCTTCCACTAGGCTCTGGGTAGACATTGAGGCTACTTTTTTGCAATTACTCTCGCCCTATACACTGCTTTGGATATCAATCAAACATAGACCACCACTCCCGTTACTCTTATCCACCACCCGTTTCTCCCTCCAGATGTGGGACTACAGTACCCGCACGTTTCAGCTAATAAAAAACCCAGAAGCTATGTTCCCACTGTGGAACAATCCAGCTTTTCCACCAGGGCAACAACACTCCTCTTTTCACCACTGGTCCCGACAAGGTCTAAGATTTATTACTGACATAGCGCCCACGCAGATATTCCCTGAATTTGCGGACTTACAACGACGATATGGCATTCCCCATGACCGTTTCTATCAATACCTTCAGTTGAGACACTTATATCAATCGCTCCCAACGCTTAAGCTTATATACCAACGTACACCTTTAGAAACTTTTTGCAGACGTAAATCCCTTCCTACTGGTCTAATATCTACTTTTTACAGTATCATGGTGGCATTTCGTCAACCTGCCAAAGATCGTTACGAGCTGAAATGGGAAGAAGACCTTGGCGTCGAGCTAGAGATAGAGGAATGGGCTAAGATTAGGTCACGAGTCGCTAAGAGCTCTATCTGTGTCCGTACCAAGGAGAACTCATATAAGCTCTTATATAGATGGTATTTGGTCCCAACCCGCTTGAAAGCCATATATCCTGACTCCTCTGGTCAATGCTGGAGACTATGTGGGCAGGAAGGCTCATTCCAACATGTTTGGTGGTCCTGTCCGAGACTTGTGGAATTCTGGCGGAAAATTCACAATTTAATTAATAGAGTCACCGCAGTAAAACTCCCCCCCTGCCCCTCATATTCACTATTGCATAGGCCTATACCGGATGTTAACAAATATACTATGGCGCTCATAGGCCATATACTTAATGCGGCTAAATGCGCAATAGCAGCAAATTGGAAACATCCAGAACCCCCATCGCTGCCTGAAATCATCAATAGAACATGGCAGACATATAGCTGTGAACACATTACAAGCATCCTCAATGACCGTCCCAATAAATTTCGTGCGATTTGGGATCCTTGGCTCGCCTCCTATGGTTCAGAACAACCAAGGCCTGATT
The DNA here is from genome assembly GCF_038048845.1 of Mixophyes fleayi. Classification (NCBI taxonomy): domain Eukaryota; kingdom Metazoa; phylum Chordata; class Amphibia; order Anura; family Limnodynastidae; genus Mixophyes; species Mixophyes fleayi. The sequence continues at coordinate 57,865,400 of NC_134411.1, read as the reverse complement.
AGAATGGAAACTATTAGATATAGAGTTAGAAGATGTGCAACATATGGTAGATACACGTAATACATCTAGATGCCAAGTCAGGTGCCCCTTTCCCTTCTCCCTCTTACCACACTAACATTGCCTCCTTTCCTCTCCCTCTTTCCTTCCCCTGCCCCTGTTCCCTGCTTTCTCTCTTTTCTTTCCCTTTCTATGTTTTTACTTTGATTGACAAAGTTCACATTGTTCTTTTCATCTGCAAGGTACTTGTTGTTTGATCAATGTAACTTAAACTTTACACTGTTTTGAAAACTGAAAAATCTCCTTAATAAAATATGTTTAAAAAAAAAAAAAAAAGAAACAGGTGGAGTACTAAATTAGGTTATTTTAGCCCAAAAAAAATGATTTTTAAACAAAAATGCTAAACAAACCAAACAAAACCAAAACACACAAGGGCGGTTTTGCCAAAACCAAAACCAAAACACAAAGGTAATCCAGATCCAAAACCAAAACACGGGGGTCAGTAACCATCTCTAATTGATACTATCCTATCAAATCAAAAAGATTAGCATAAAATTGATACAATTCGTGTCTCGAAACCCATACTATAAAAATGTTTGGCGCAAATATGCATGCTGCCATTTCTAGGATTCTGATGATCTTGCTGCTAATTGTGGTGGATTTGGCTTTGCTGACCCGGTTATTGCTTCCAGAATTCCTTGACCAGTGGTGCACAGTTTGTATAGCCGTTAATTCGCCACCGAATAGCGGACAATAAAACTGCTTTTTTAAAAACACAAATTATTTTCTTCTGTACTTCTCTAATCTCACAGTATGTCTAGGGATCATAGGAGGTGTGTTTCTTCACAGGACAAGGCCGAGGAAGACCAACGACTTCAAGACTCAAGTGAAAAGGAAGCAGTGGTTCAGACTACTGAACCCGTTCCAGCTCCATCAACATCTGCCATTCCAGAGGCAGAAGAGGAACAGAACATGAGTGACAAGGAATCGAGCGAGGATGATGATGATGACGAGGGGCATAGCACTTCAAATCGTGCCCCACGCTTTAGCGAGGCTGAAAATAAAGTATTGGTTTCTCAGGTAACAAACTGATTTTCAATTATTACCCTAAACCCCAATGGGGTGGGGGTTTAATCACCTCAGTATTAATGGTCACATATGTTTACTTTAATTATAGTTTTCCATCCATGTACAATGTAAAAGGAAATAATTTTTCTCTATGCTTATAACCCCATTAAAATAATGTTAAAATCCAATGCACTCACCCCCAAGGTATAGGGGATGACATGTATCAAGGGCTGGCTTGTGAGCCCCACCCAAATAAGCCTGAAATACTAACATTTCCCCCCCAATGTATGTTCTTACAGATTTGACTGCTAGCAAAATATTGGCCTTACACATTTACAATACACAAACCCCAAATAAACCTCCCTTTTATAATTATTTTTTGTGTACATTACACTGTTAAATTTCACCATAGTTAAACATGATATCAATAGCAAAGTTTTAATATATATATATAGTAACAAAGGGAGGCATTTAGCTGACAATATGCAGAGAAAGCGTGCAAGCAGAGTAAAACATTGGTGCAGTTATGCACCTAGATTGATGATAAACCAGGCAAATACTTATGTTTGACAAATAATCGTTTAAAGTTTGGTTAACTCACATGGTTTGGAAGCTCCTTCCTCACAGCAAACAGACAGGGTTTGTCAAACAGAACCATTGATGGGAGTTTCCTCTTAAAGGGAAAGTGGGTGTGTCACCTGCCCATCAAGCTAGGGCTTGCGGGAGGAGTATCATGTATAAAACCCTGAATGTTTTCATTGTTCAGGGAGACCAACGCTGGGGAAGCTGGCTGGTCTTTAGAGAGTTGGTCTTTGTCTAGCTAGCGTGTAGGGTCTCCAGGATTGCTGTGAAATCTGTACGGTGTCAAAAACATTTACCATTCTGACAATAATACTACATACAAAGGAAGAAGTTGTTTGCGTGTGCTTCAACAGTAGCGGGCTCTTGCCACAATATATATATATATATATATATATATATATATATATATATATATATATATATTATATATTAGAGATGCTCACTGACCTCTGCGAAGTGGTTTTGGTTTTCTGTAATTTTTTAGAAAAATTGCTAAAATATGCTAAAATCACAATTTTTTTTTTGATCCTACGTTATTATTAAACTCAATAACACTAATTTAAAGTCATTTGCATTCAATTTTGACCACCTCACGGGTCACAATATTATTTTCATACACTTTTGGACAAATACTGCAGCGACCTGACTGGATTCTAAGCGACAGAGCAATGACTCAAACACACGTCAGTTCCTAGCACATCTATCATCGTCATCATCCCATTGGCACAAAGCAGTAGCATAAAAGAAAAGTTGTGCAAGATGGAATTGTCCTTGTGCCCTCCTACCCACCCTTATATTGGATCTTAAATAGGACATGCACACTTTAACAAACCAAGCGCTTCAGCCACAAAAGTGCCACTCATTGTGGCTGAAGTGCTTGGTTTGTTTGGGCCCCCACAAAACAAGGTAACAATGGCCTTAAGGCACCTAAGAAAACAGTGCTGTTAATTAAGTCTACTGTGGCAAAATGTTTTTGTCATCATCCTCAGCCTCAACATCCTCATAAGCGCCCTCATCGGTAACACAAATATCCCCCTCATCCTGTTCCAATTCCAAAGTGGCAGCCTCAATTGGTGTATCAAAGGCTATACCCCCGGCTGTTCAGGCACACATCAGCAAAAATGCTGAAAGGGGCCTTCTTTATGGGTACACTAACAGAATGGTCACGATTACACATAGTACTCGTGGATGGACTCTCCTCAGGGATTGGTGTCATTTCTGAATCTGAGCATACATTTTCCTCTAATGCCTTACTGTTTTCTTCCAGCTCGGCTTTTACACGTAAAAGTATTTGTAGTCCGAATTACTTGGTGTTGGCCTAATTCTGTCTTTGACAAGGCGTGTGTAGAATGGCATGTTGGCATTTTTTTTTTTTTTGGCAGATAACTTTTCCTGGATTACAGCTCTTTTTTTCTTCACCATGGTAAAAGGTGTTTTTTTAATGTTTTTTTTCCCTGACTTAAAAAGACTACGTACTTTTACATAGGCTTCACCGGATGACGTACAGGGATTACTATCATCAGGACTGGTGGCAGCAGCTGCTTGCTGCTCCTGCTCTTCTGTGTACTGCTGTGAATCCATTTGGATAACACCCTACACTTTTTGATGCAAAATCAGAAGAAAAGCCTGCAAGGACTAGTATTTGTATTTCAGCAATGACAATTAGCAATGGAGCAATGGAGCTCTTGTCTTTGGGTGTATATGACACCCTACACTTTTTGGTGCAAACTCAGAAGAAAAGCCTGCAAGGACTAGTATTTGTATTTCAGCAATGACAATTAGCAATGGAGCTCTTGTCTTTGGGTGTATATAACACCGTACACTTTTTGGTGCAAATTCAGAAGAAAAACAAGCAAGGACTAGTATTTGTATTTCAGCAATGACAATTAGCAAAGGAGCAATGGTGTTCTTGTCTTTGGGTGTATATCACACCCTACACTTTTTGGTGCAATTCAGAAGAAAAGCCTGCAAGGACTAGTATTTGTATTTCAGCAATGACAATTAGCAACGTAGCTCTACTTTTTGTGTTACCTATATAGCACTGTAGAATTTTACTGCAGAATTACACCAACCCTGACAGCACTATTATTTGTATTTTTATTTGTATTATTTGAGATTTAACACAGGAGCTCTTTTATCTGTGTGTTACCTATATAAGACAGTAGAATTGGACTGCAGAATTATACCAACCCTGCCAGCAGCAATAGTATTTGTATTTTTCTGCAATGAGATTTAACACTGGAGCAATGGAGCTCTCCTAAATGTCACTGATTACTTTCTTTAACACTGCTACCACCCTCCTCTTTCAATTCTTTAACTTTGCCTGCCCAACTGCTCTACACTCTATGCTACCCCTTCTGTATCCTTCTCTCAAATGTCTCTATATCGCCGTGGAGGGGGTATTTATAGATTTCAAAACTCGTGAGATCCGACTACGTCAAGATGACATTTTGCTTCGTTTTGGAATTCGAAAAAGCGCGATCGGCTCGGTACTCGGATCCCCTAAGTTCGGGTGTGTTCGGTTTCCCGAGGAACCGAGCCTGAGCATCTCTAATATATATATATTTTTGGTGGTGGTAACATTTAATCGAATTTTCATTTCCAACAATTACTTCAAACGAAAGCTATTGAGATGACCAAAATCTTTTGTATTTTTTCTGTCTAAATTAGAGCTGTGCACACTAATTTTATGGTTTTTAAACTGCTTACAATAGGGCTATTTTCTATCTGTAATCTGTTCAGGCAAGTGTCAATTCCCCCCATGTCTATCTAGTTAATCTTGACTGTTTGTATACATGTACATTTGTAAAGACAAGAACTATCTTTTTAAATAAACTGAAATCCGCACCCCCTGCCATAAAATACCTTAAGTGTCACCCACAATGTAACACTGAACATAAGTTTTGTGTAATAATGTTTAATGCAAAATTTAAAAAAAAAAGTTTTAAAAAATAATGCCATTTCATATTGTTGTTTATAGGTTTTGCGATTTAAGGACAATATCCTTGGCAAAGAGGGTATGAAGACCAGCTACCATGTCAGAAGGAAGATCTGAAGTTCCATCGCCAAAGCTGTGTCAGCGGTCCATGGCATCCCTGGCAACAAGGAGCGGTTTCGTTATTGTAAGAAGCGGTTTTGTGATGCCGGAAAAGTACCAAGGCGAAGATTGCGAAGACCTCCTGCCAGCCTGATTGTAAGAAGAGACACAAGGTCGCCTGGAAGAAATGGCAGGAGAAGTTGCGCGATGACCTGAACACATTGGATGAAGATGTTTCTCCTATGAAAACTCCGAAAGGAAAACCGAAGTCCCATTGTAAGCTTTTTACAATGTAATTTAGACTAGTTCATTTAGGCATACTGTTCACCACACCAAGTTTGTCAACCTTTAAATCACAGTAGTTTATCAAAAATGTATACATTATTTCTTCTTTAATTTATCACAGATAAAAAAGACAAGACAAGGAATTTCAACAGGATCATGATGGAAAAAAAAGACTCATCTCTTAACAGGTAATTGTAGCTTATCTGTAAAGGAACTTTAAGGTGTAAATTAAATACTACCCAAACTAAAATAACTTATAAATTTCAGATACGCAAACTTCAGGGTTAATTGAGGAGTCTGTCCATGACTCAGAAGAGAACTGTGAAGTCTTTGGACACGAAGAATCATCAGCTTCCTCAGTTTCCTCTGTGCAAGGTATTTACATTTAGTACATACTACCGTTAAGCCTGTAATGTTCTCACATGTCCTTCCACAAAACTAAAAATTAATAGTTAATCATTTTAAATCTCTGTTGTCAGCTAAGAGAAGAAAACTATTTGTTGAGGAACTACCTGAGCATGTAAGTCACAGTTAAATTTATTAGACTAATTCGCCACATTGCTTGTTACGAAATTCCGATTGTCTGTGGCTTACAGTGTACACGTATAAACAAACTGAAAACTTGTCGCCAAATTTACAAGCTAATAAACTTCACGCGAACATGTCAATTGACGGTCTATCTGTTACAAGTGTTAACTGACTTAATATCAAACAGTAAATTACTGCAGAGACACACAGTATGACATCTACAGCTTTGGCCTATAATTCAGACATTAATTCATAGTTTAAATAATTACGCAATGTATGTAAATAGTCCAACCTCACATCTGTCACTGTAAAAACTTCTCCCGACCAGAGCCACATTGCCACTTATTACTATTGAATAAGGTTGCTAATCCTTGTTATATACCTGGCTTTGCCTGACTGTTTTACAGGGAACGGATTTTGCTATATACCAGTTTGGGATATCTGCTTTACATTCCGCTGTTATCCACCTATGTGACAAATCTGCAATTTCAAGGATTTTTTTTGGACGCGGATTATACTATTACCGGAATTATTGCGACTGCATCTGTTTCCCTAGTGCCATCTCAGAAAAGTGGAATTCTACTCAATGTCGATGGATTTCTTTCCACCAGGAACAAACAACGTGGAAAAAGGTATTATTGGCGTTGTAACAAGTTAAAGAATGGAAGTTGTCGTGCATGGGCTATCACCGTTGTATTTGCCAATAGCTGCGAGCTTATCTCAAACACTGAACATAACCACGCAGCGAGGGCAGAAAGAACTGATGGTGCCAGAACAAGACACAACATCAGGGGACGGGCATGTAATACAATGGAGAGCCCGGCACAGATCATCCAGCATGTCACAGCTGAAATGCAATCAACAAGCACAGTGTACATGCCAAATCGATCTTCGAAATGTGCCCGACAATTTAAAAGAAAGAGCAATTTCTTGGGAAGGACACCACATTTGGCAGCGAAAGAATTTTACTCTTTGCAACTCGCAAAAATGTGGGTGATGGATGACACCTTCAAAACGTGCCCAACATTATTTAGGCAGATATACACCAACTATTCTATGGTTGGTACTTATGAACACACCAGACGTTTTGTGCCACTGGTTTATGGAATACTTTTCAGTAAAAGCCAGGAGTCCTATCAAAAGTTTCTAGAAGAACTCCAGGATTATGCCATGGAATTTGACATCGAACTGACCCCACAATATATCCTCACCGATTTTGAGATAGCTGCAATAAATGCCACTTATCTTGAATTTGGAACCTGCCAGCATAAATGTTGCTTGTTTTACCTGGGTCAAAACCAGAGTTTACCGAAGCATCTATACAGTAGGATTAGCTCAGCTGAATGGCACTGACCCAGCTAGCGTGGGAAAATGACCTAATACTGTAAATAGACATAGCGCAATGACATTGCGTATCGGACCTCCTATTAGTTAGGAGGTATTTGCGGCGGGTACTGGCTTTTTTTTATTTTTCTTCAAGCAACATAAATAATCGTGGATCTTACAAATATGCCCCCCCCCCCCCCCGGGTGAATAACAGAAGACTGCAAGCAACAATGGGCCCCCCCTGGGCAGAAGATGTAAACAGATTTCAAGTAGGACTATTGGAAGTACAAATATGTTTGTGACAGGGGCTAGCCGGACTTGTGGAATTACAAATTGATTTTGGACTTTGCCAAGCATGGACTTTTGGAATTACAAATTTATTTTGGACTTTGTCAAGCATGGACATTTGGAAGTACAAATTACTTTGGGACAGGGGCAAACCGGACTTTGGATACAAATTTATTTTGGACTTGGCAAACAGCCATTTTTGGATTGAAAGCTGCAGACAAAAGGAGAAAACTTCATTGGCGAGTATCAGGGAATTTATTATTTTTAATAAAAAAATATGGTGTAAATGAGGGTGTTTACTGTGTTTATTGTGGGTTTATTATTTTTATTAAATGTTAGCAGTTTTAACAAGGGAGTGGTGGTTTATTTAACATTTTATTTTGTGGAACTACAGGTCCCAGCCAGCTGTGGATGTCAGGGTATGTTGGCACTTGTGGTTCTCCAAGTGCTAACATGCCCTGGCTGCCATGGGTATGCTTGTGCTTGTAGTTATACAAGTAGCAGCATGCCCACACTATTTAGGGCAACCTGGCTGGGTGGCACTTGTAGTTCCACAAAACAAAATGGCGTCTGTTTTTTTTCCCACATTTATTACCCTACTACCCACAGCCCACGGGGGTAGCAAGAGCCCTAGTGCTATCAGCACTGGGCTGGGTGTCCCTAGGGGGGGGCCCACTCGTTTTTTTCAGCGGACCCCACTCCCTAGGGAATCCAGCCCAGCGCTGAAAACTGGCAACACAGTGGCTAAGTGGTTAGCACTTCTGCCTCACAGCGCTGGGGTCATGAGTTCAATTCCCAACCATGGCCTTATCTGTGTGGAGTATGTATGTTCTCCCCGTGTTTGCGTGGGTTTCCTCCGGGTGCTCCGGTTTCCTCCCACTCTCCAAAAACATACTAGTAGGTTAATTGGCTGCTATCAAAATTGACCCTAGTCTCTCTCTCTCTGTCTGTATGTGTGTGTGTGTATGTTAGGGAATTTAGACTGTAAGCTCCAATGGTGCAGGGACTGATGTGAATGAGTTATCTGTACAGGGCTGCAGAATGAGTGGCACTATATAAATAAATAAATGATGATGATGATGATGATGATGAACAGTCTGGTGTTGGTTAGTCATTATGGCAGGGGGATCCCTGTCATGTGTCCCCCCCAGCTATAGTGCCTCCAACCCCGGCTGGTTTGCTTAGGGAACAGTATTTCCCCTTATAAAACTATTAAGCAGAAATATAGTTCCCTGATTTAGAATGAGTCCGATGGCAAGGCAAAAACTCAATTCCTAAATGGATGCGGGGACTGATGATATAACACCGCTTCCTCCGAGACCCGGAAGGAGTGTAATATCATCAGTCCCCGTATCCATTTAGGAACATAATTTTTGCCCTGCCATCGAATCCGGAGAGTCTTTGAAGCATTTTCATCTGCATATTGAGAAATAACCGGGGTGAGTGTATCTGCATTGATTAAAGAACCTTTTTCTTTCTTATGATTTTGGAGCTAAGTATATGGACCTGCAATTCCAAACTATATTGAGTGCCACAAATGTGACTCAGAAACTAGCTTGGTACTGCTAACAGGATATACTGCAGACACAAACAGAGTGCTTGCTAATGCTGGTAGAATATATTGCAGACAGGAACACAGCACTTGGTAATGCTGCTAGAATATACTGTAGACAGAAAGAGAGCACTTAGTAATGCTGCTAGAATATATTGTAGCCAGGAACAAAATCTGAACAAGGAGACTTTCACCTAAGGATGAGAGTTGTTCTGGCAATGAGCAACCAGTAGTTCCTGGTTTAAGTAGGGAGCCCTCTGTACTTATAGGCTGGCTGAATCATGCAACTGGAGTTGCCGGAGTCTAGTTGGGAAGTATTGATCATGTGATGCCATCCAAGATGGCTGCGCCCATGAAGCAGAACCGCAGGGATTGCTTGCTCACACATAGTGACACAGAACTCAGCAGTGCCATAGGTGGCCAGGAGGGGCACGCATGGCTCTGAGATGACACTGGCTGACCAGGTAAGTGGGGCTACGATCCCAATGTGTGACACAGCATATTTACAGCGGGAGAAACATTTTCGCAGCCTGGCCTGGAGAAACATATTTACTGTTTGGCCAGGAAAGAGTGCATGTAGCTTGATTGGGAGACCTTACTCCACAGTTTGACTGGAAGGAGTGTATTTAGAGCCTGTTCTTCAGAAACATATTTACATCTGGACCTGGAGGAGTGTATTTGCAGCATGCCATGAGAGGCATGGTCGTTAAAAGTGTTACTACAGTTTGCCCAGGAGGCAATTTGTCTTAGCTTTACTGGGACTCTATTCAAGAGATAGGAACTACATACAAAGGGGATAGACTCAAATATTTTCTAAATTTTTTGCCTGACTTAATTGATGATAATATAAATTTCATCTGTAAATTGATCATTTTTATCTGATCCCATAACTCATTTCAATTTCTTGATTCAGTCTATTTTCAGGCATGTGGCATGGTGATGGGCATTATTTTCACGCCCAGTTTTGACAACCTACATATGGGAAGATGAGAACTGGAACATATATATAATAATAATAATCCATTATTCAAACATATCATAGACATATTGACAATATTTTGATCATTTGGGATGGATCTTTTGAGACCTTTCATGAATGTTTCAATCTTTTGTGTACTAATGAATATAATCTAGTATTTAGCTTTAGAATTGATTAAGTCCAAAATAGATGTTTTTGAATCTCATCATAGAGACAAACAATGCAGGTATTGTCTTTAGCACTTTTATCAAAGAGTTTGATAAGAATAGCTACCTCCACTTTAATAGTGATCACCTTTGCAAACTGAAAAATAATATTCAGTTTTCACAATTTAGCCGGGTCAAAAGAAATTGTTTGGAAAAGAATATCTGTGAAATCCAACTTTGTACTTTTGCTGATAGATTCCGGAAGACAGGATAGCCAGAACATCTGATTTCTGAAGATAAAACAAGAAAAGTTGATAGGTGAGACCTCTTGCTATATAAATATAGAAAGAAGAAAGACACTGATAGGAGTATGGTACCTTTTATCACTGTTTTTTAATAAAAATGAAAGAAAGATTAAACACTCATAGATGAATCAATGGAAGATTCTTCTTAGAGACCTTATTTAGGGGCTTTTGCATCCGAATAAACCAGATGCAAGGCTTAAGAAAATTTGAAAGATCATATAGCTCCCACAATGATAAGAAAAAAAAGCTTCAGCTAAGAAAAAGGTTGTTTTTATAGGTGTACACACTGCAATGTTTGTAAATTTGTGGATCCACAAAATAAAAGTTGCTACTGCCTATACCGGCGGTTCCCAAACTTTGCGCCGCGGCTCCCAGGGGTGCCGCGGCGCTGTCACTGGGGTGCCGCGGGCCAAGCATTGAAAAAAAGAAATAACACAGAAACTTACCAATCTGTCGGGCGCCGGGACCCAGCAGACTCCTCTCTCACGCAGCTGTCACTGAATATCGACGTCAGTAACAAGCTGCTGCGGGAGAGAGGAGACTGCTGGGTCCCGGCGCCCGACAGATTGATAAGTTTCTGTGTTCTTTCTTTTTATTCTATGGCTGGCGCGCGGCAGAGGAGTGAGAGGGAGCGTGACAGCGGGGAAGAGAGGGTGACAGCTGGTGCAGAGAGGGTGACAGCTGGGGCAGAGAGGGTGACAGTGGGGCACAGCAGGACAGAGGAGGGTGACAGCGGGGCACAGTAGGGGCAGAGAGGGCGACAGCGGGGCACAACAGGACAGAGGAGGGTGACAGCGTGGCACAGCAGGACAGAGGAGGGTGACAGCGGGGCACAGCAGGACAGAGGAGGGTGACAGCGGGGCACAGCAGGACAGAGGAGGGTGACAGCGTGGCACAGCAGGACAGAGGAGTGTAACAGGGGCAGAGGAGGGTGACAGCGGGGCAGAGAGGTTGACAGCTGGGGCAGAGAGGGTGACAGCGGGGCACAACATGACAGAGGAGTGTAACAGGGGACAGAGGAGTGTAACGGGCAGAGGAGGGTGACAGCGGGGCACAACAGGGCAGAGGAGTGTAACAGGGGCAGAGGAGTGTAACAGCTGGGCAGATGAATGCGACAGCTGGGCAGAGGAGTGCGACAGCTGGGCAGAGGAGTGCGACAGCGGGGCAGAGGAGGAGCTCAGCTGGACAGAGGAGTGCGACAGCAGGGCAGAGGAGGGGCTCAGCGAGGCAGAGGAGGGGCACAGCGGAGCAGAGGAGGGGCACAGTGTGAGAGGGACAGTGGAGGGGGACACAGCGTGAGAGGGGCAGTGGAGGGGGACACAGCGTGAGAGAGGGCAGAGGAGGGGGGACATCGTGAGAGAGGGCAGAGGAGGGGGGACATCGTGAGAGAGGGCAGAAGAGGCAGTGTGAGAGAGGGCACACGGGGGACCTGGAGAGCAAGATCTCTCTTTTTGCCGACGACGTGCTTTTGACCCTGCAGTAGCCGAGGACCTCTCTGCCCAACTTATTCACCATCATGACCCATTATGGAAATCTCTCGGGTATAAAATTAACATCACTAAATCTGAGGCACTGCTCCTTAATCTCCCTCTCTGCGATTGTCAGGATATTACCTCCCAATTCCACTTTCGGTGGCAAAAGAAAAGGTTAAAGCGGCGGTTCCCAAACTGCGGCACTGTCACTGGGGTGCCGCGGGCCAAGCATTGAAAAAAAGAAATAACACAGAAACTTACCAATCTGTCGGGCGCCGGGACCCAGCAGACTCCTCTCTCCCGCAGCTGTCACTGAATATCGACGTCAGTAACAAGCTGCTGCGGGAGAGGAGACTGCTGGGTCCCGGCGCCCAACAGACTGGGAAGTTTCTGTGTTCTTTCTTTTTATTCTATGGCTGGCGCGCGGCAGAGGAGTGAGAGGGAGCGTGACAGCGGGGAAGAGAGGGTGACAGCTGGGGCAGAGAGGGTGACAGCTGGGGCAGAGAGGGTGACAGTGGGGCACAGCAGGACAGAGGAGGGTGACAGCGGGGTACAGCAGGGGCAGAGAGGGTGACAGCGGGGCACAACAGGACAGAGGAGGGTGACAGCGGGGCACAGCAGGACAGAGGAGGGTGACAGCGGGGCACAGCAGGACAGAGGAGGGTGACAGCGGGGCACAGCAGGACAGAGGAGGGTGACAGCGGGGCACAGCAGGACAGAGGAGTGTAACAGGGGCAGAGGAGGGTGACAGCGGGGCAGAGAGGTTGACAGCTGGGGCAGAGAGGGTGACAGTGGGGCACAGCAGGACAGAGGAGGGTGACAGCGGGGTACAGCAGGGGCAGAGAGGGTGACAGCGGGGCACAACAGGACAGAGGAGGGTGACAGCGGGGCACAGCAGGACAGAGGAGGGTGACAGCGGGGCACAGCAGGACAGAGGAGTGTAACAGGGGACAGAGGAGTGTAACGGGCAGAGGAGGGTGACAGCGGGGCACAACAGGGCAGAGGAGTGTAACAGGGGCAGAGGAGTGTAACAGCTGGGCAGATGAATGCGACAGCTGGGCAGAGGAGTGCGACAGCTGGGCAGAGGAGTGCGACAGCGGGGCAGAGGAAGAGCTCAGCTGGACAGAGGAGTGCGACAGCAGGGCAGAGGAGGGGCTCAGCGAGGCAGAGGAGGGGCACAGCGGAGCAGAGGAGGGGCACAGTGTGAGAGGGACAGTGGAGGGGGGCACAGCGTGAGAGGGGCAGTGGAGGGGGACACAGCGTGAGAGGGGCAGTGGAGGGGGACACAGCGTAGGAGGGGAAAGCGTGATAGAGGGCAGAGGAGGACAGCGTGAGAGAGGGCAGAGGAGGAGGACAGCGTGAGAGAGGGCAGAGGAGGGGGACAGCGTGACAGAGGGCAGAGGAGGTTGACAGAGGGCAGAGGAGGGGGACAGCGTGAGAGAGGGCAGAGGAGGGGGGACATCGTGTGTGAGGGCAGAGGAGGGTGGACATCGTGAGAGAGGGCAGAGGAGGGGGGACATCGTGAGAAAGGCCAGAGGAGGGGGGGCATTGTGAGAGAGGGCAGAGGAGGGGGACAGCGTGACAGAGGGTAGAGGGGGCAGTGTGAGAGAGGGCAGTGTGTCTGGATGCAGAGGGGGCAGTGTGTCTGGATGCATAGGGGGTAGAGTGTCTGGATGCAGAGGGGGCATTTTTGCATACAACTAAATAAGTATTTCTGTCCTGACCTAAATACTTATTACAATTTTTTGACCCAACTACTTCTAAAACAGGACTGCTCAATAATTATTTTGGAGGGGTGCCTTGAAAAAATTTGGAGACTCTAAGGGTGACGCGAACTGCAAAAGTTTGGGAAGCACTGGCCTATACTTTGTATTTGGCAGCAATGCCTCAATTCCACCAGAGGTGCTGTTGTTTTGCCCCTGAACTTTACACCTTGCCTGTAGGAGTTAATCTCCTTACCTGATTAGTACTAGCGCCTGTGTCACAGCTTCATATACCTGCCTCAATCTGTGTTCTGTGCAGTTCATAATTTATACCTGGCTACTGCTTCTCTCCTGTTTATACCCTGTTCCAGTTTGCTTCATTGCTGTCTGATCTCTCGTTGCACCACCACTGGACAGGATACCGATGTGCAGATGGGAGCCAGAGAGAACAGCGTCCTAACAGGTAAGGAGACCTGAAGATCTGGCACCTTAGTAGAGAAGCGGGTGCTTTAAATAGACACAGCTGACAGGCAATTAGCCAATCAAGAGAATGCGGGAAGTTTTAAAAAGATCAGGTGTGCGCATGCTCAGTTCAAACAGGCAAGTGAATGCAGGAAGTGAGAACCAAGCGAAACAGGTTAGAACAGTGACTAGAACGAAAGGTAGCTGATGCAATGTGTGACAAAAATATTTTCAGATTCCTCCAATGTCATTACATATTAGTTAAAACAACAGAATTGTCAGACTTCATCAGTTGTCTATCTTTTGGAATTTCAGTGTGGACTACGATATATAGGGAAAACTAAGAGATATTTTAAACTTCACATTTAAAACATGTGAGCAAAATGAGGAATAAGGTGGAGGCGCATTCGGTGTCAAAACACTTCCTAGAGCACCATAATGCAGATCCCATTAATTTGAAATTTAAGGCAATAGAACACAACATTTTAAACTCAAGGGGTGCCGATTTGCCTGAAATAAAACTTTTCTGTAGGGAGATGTTTTGGGTATAGAAGCTTAATACATTTGTTCTTTTCTGTTTGAATGAGGGTTTTGAACTAGCCCCCTTAATTTGTGGTTATCTTATCTGAATCGTAATACTATTAAGCACTGTTGCACTTTTTTGGTGTGATAAGTTAGAGGGATCACATGTAACTTTCCCTCTTATATGAATAAATTGAAAAGATTTATGAGAAAACATTTTTTATAGCATGATAATTTAAAGAATATGTCAGTTTTGTAATATATGGTAATCAGTTTTTGACATATTCAATTTTTTGTATTATCACCTTTAAGATGGTGCTAGTGATGTAATCATTTTCTCTTTGTATAGTCAATTTTAGAAATCTATATTCCATTTTTCACCACATACAACACCATAAAGCTGGCGCTGTCCACGATATAACAATATTATATTACAATGTTGCATATGGACTCCGATAAGATGGCGTCTATAATTGCCATACTATATTTATCACCATAAAGATGACGCTGTCCATCATAGAGCCTTGTTTCTTATATGGCAATTAATGTATACATACTAAGATGGCTAAGTTGCTAACATGGATTTCATATTGTACACTATACTGATTTTGCTAAACTTCATATATATTACTATTGCTATTTCCTTTAATCTATAAATTGACTGTAACTTCATTATGTCACATGTATTGTCTCTAACAACCATTTTTCCTCTGAATCACAATTATCTCTTCCGTGCCTGTATAAGACGGGAGTGACATCACACCTGACACATATTGAAGGTGGAAGCGATGCATGCTCCTTGGACAGAACAGCACTTTCTGGCACATCAAACGGATTGGACTGACTTTAATTGGAAAGTATTATATGTATTGGTGATTTTCACTTACATGGATCATAACTCCTGAGGAAGTTGTCCAGACAAAACCCTTAGGGTCCATAATTGGGACTTATGATTTGACTTTTTGTATGTTTCCATAGTGAATCTTCTTTCTGGCCAGGGATATCTCATTGCTTGTAAAACTATACTATGGACTATGTTTTATATTGAATGTACGCTTGATGTTCTACTGGTGTTATATGTTCATTAAATTTGTTTTCTATATATGAAAATCTGGCATTTGGAAATTGAAATATTCTTGTTAGCATTATTATATGTCTGTTCTGGTACACCTATATACTCACATATGAAGTTTTTCACAATTCATAACATAATACACTATGATACTTTTTGTCTTTCGTGTGAGATGAACAGCACTTTGATCGATCAAAAGAATAAATCCTGCATGGATTCATGAAGAGAACATCTAATTCTCAGATATGTCATATTTTTGATGCAAACAGTTAATATTTCAACTTTTTTGTATATTCTACACTATGCTTGGCATGTCTTCCTTTATGGTCTTTTTCTAGGTTTACAGTCATGGCCAAAAGTTTTGAGAATGACACAAGTATTGGTTCTCCCAAAGTTTGCTGCTTCAGTTTTTTTCAGACCTTTTTGTCAGATGTTACTATGGTATACTGAAGTAAAATTACAAACATTTCATAAGTGTCAAAAGTTTTTATTAACATTTGCATTAAGTTTATGCAAAGAGTCAATATTTAGAGTGTTGACCCTTCTTTTTGAAGACCTCTACAATTCGCATGCTGTCAATCAACTTCTGGGCCGCATATTGAATGATGTCCGCCCATTCTTGCCTAATCAATGCTTGGAGTTTGTCAGAATTTGTGGGTTTTTGTTGGTCCACCCACCTCTTGAGGATTGACCACAAGTTCTCAATGGGATTAAGGTCTGGGAAATTTCCTGGCTATGGACCCAAAATTTTCTGTTTATGATTCCTTCTTTCACAAGTGGTTCCACATCCACTAGTGTGCGAGCCATCAGCATGATTTCAACACAGCTCCCCTGAGCATGAATCAAGTGAGTAAAACGCATTCATGCATTGTTTAGTTGCCGATATCTGTAATGTTGATGTTAGAAACTTGCAACTAAGGATTGCCTAATAAAGTGAGAGAGAGAGAGAGAGAGAGAGAGAGAAAGAGAACAAAGACACGACTCTATTCTTTGGGGCATATTCAATTAGCTTTCGGATTCGCGGTAACGCGCGTTACCGCGAAAAGTGCGCGTTCTTGCTGGTATTACGGTACTGCATTAACGCGGATTTTCGTTCGCAACCCTATGGGCTGCGAACGAAAATCCACGTTATTGCGGTAACGCGTATTACTTTTCGCGGCTGTTCCGGCGCGTTACCGCGAATCCGAAAGCTAATTGAATATGCCCCAATATGTGTCAAAGTTGGATCTGAACATGAGGCAAAACATACTTTCCAGGATCCTCCCGGCCCCCAACTCTTGCTAGTTTTGGGAAGATATCTTCTATATGTATAGACTTCCCCCCTTGTTCTCTTCTGTCATTTTAGAACCGTCAGAATGTAGAGAGGAAGGTGACTTGCTGGCTGCGCTCCTAAAATAGTGTGTAGAGAGTGACTAGAGCGCTAGATAGGGTGAAATAGAGAATTTTTCATAAAAAAACAATAGCTATGACTTTTTTTAATGCAGTTTATTTCTGTAGCGATCAGTCAGCTAGAATAGTTTGCTGATCGATTGGGTGTCAGTATTTCAGAGCATTTAGATAGAGTACTGACTACTGTATATGTGTATAGTATTATGTGTATGTGTATAGCACTATATATAGACATCATTCTGAACTAGTATTTCTATTTAGTGGGATATCATTCTGAACTAACATTTCTTTCTTATTCCACAAAAAAACAATTACATTTATTTAATTTAAAATACAAAATCTTTCTAGTGCAAGAAGCAATCTTGTGAGGGTCAGTTTTAGGGATGTGCACCGGCGACTTTTGAGGTCTCGTGTTTTGTGTTTTGGATCCGGATTTTCATTATTTTTGGGGTTCGGATTTGTCTCGCAAAACACTTGACGAAAGGTCTCGGTTCGGATTTAAGGTTTTGGATTCGGATTTTTTTTGGAAAAAACATAAAAAGTTTAAAAATCAAGTTTTTGGGCTTATTTTCACTCCTATGCTATTAGTAACCTCAATAACATTCAATAACAAGCATTTCCACTAATTTACAGTGTATTCTGAACACCTCACAATATAGTTATTAGTCCAAAACGTTGCAACGAGGTATCTTTCTGGACTGCGTAGAGGAGTGGGTCACCACAATATATATAATAAGAAAACCATCAACTTGTATGATTCGCACCAATAAATGTACCTGGACTGTGTAGAAGATTGGGTCACCACAATATATATTAAAAACCCTGAACTTGTATGATTCGCACCAATAAATGTACCTGGACTGCGTAGAGGAGTGGGTCACCACAATATATATTAAAAACCCTGAACTTGTATGATTCGCACCAATAAATGTACCTGGACTGCGTAGAGGAGTGGGTCACCACAATATATATTAAAAACCCTGAACTTTTATGATTCGCACCAATAAATGTATCTGGACTGCGTAGAGGAGTGGGTCACCACAATATATATAATAAGAAAACCATCAACTTGTATGATTCGCACCAATAAATGTACCTGGACTGTGTAGAGGAGTGGGTCACCACAATATATATTAAAAACCCTGAACTTGTATGATTCGCACCAATAAATGTACCTGGACTGCGTAGAGGAGTGGGTCACCACAATATATATTAAAAACCCTGAACTTGTATGATTCGCACCAATAAATGTACCTGGACTGCGTAGAGGAGTGGGTCACCACAATATATATTAAAAACCCTGAACTTTTATAATTCGCACCAATAAATGTATCTGGACTGCGTAGAGGAGTGGGTCACCACAATATATATAATAAGAAAACCATCAACTTGTATGATTCGCACCAATAAATGTACCTGGACTGCGTAGAGGAGTGGGTCACCACAATATATATAATAAGAAAACCATCAACTTGTATGATTCGCACCAATAAATGTACCTGGACTGCGTAGAGGAGTGGGTCACCACAATATATATTAAAAACCCTGAACTTTTATGATTCGCACCAATAAATGTACCTGGACTGCGTAGAGGAGTGGGTCACCACAATATATATAATAAGAAAACCATCAACTTGTATGATTCGCACCAATAAATGTACCTGGACTGCGTAGAGGAGTGGGTCACCACAATATATATTAAAAACCCTGAACTTTTATGATTCGCACCAATAAATGTACCTGGACTGCGTAGAGGAGTGGGTCACCACAATATATATAATAAGAAAACCATCAACTTGTATGATTCGCACCAATAAATGTACCTGGACTGTGTAGAGGAGTGGGTCACCACAATATATATTAAAAACCCTGAACTTGTATGATTCGCACCAATAAATGTACCTGGACTGCGTAGAGGAGTGGGTCACCACAATATATATTAAAAACCCTGAACTTGTATGATTCGCACCAATAAATGTACCTGGACTGCGTAGAGGAGTGGGTCACCACAATATATATTAAAAACCCTGAACTTTTATAATTCGCACCAATAAATGTATCTGGACTGCGTAGAGGAGTGGGTCACCACAATATATATAATAAGAAAACCATCAACTTGTATGATTCGCACCAATAAATGTACCTGAACTGTGTAGAGGAGTGGGTCACCACAATATATATAATAAGAAAACCATCAACTTGTATGATTCGCACCAATAAATGTACCTGGACTGCGTAGAGGAGTGGGTCACCACAATATATATTAAAAACCCTGAACTTTTATGATTCGCACCAATAAATGTATCTGGACTGCGTAGAGGAGTGGGTCACCACAATATATATAATAAGAAAACCATCAACTTGCATGATTCGCACCAATAAATGTACCTGGACTGCGTAGAGGAGTGGGTCACCACAATATATATAATAAGAAAACCATCAACTTGTATGATTCGCACCAATAAATGTACCTGGACTGCGTAGAGGAGTGGGTCACCACAATATATATTAAAAACCCTGAACTTGTATGATTCACACCAATAAATGTACCTGGACTGCGTAGAGGAGTGGGTCACCACAATATATATTAAAAACCCTGAACTTTTATGATTCGCACCAATAAATGTATCTGGACTGCGTAGAGGAGTGGGTCACCACAATATATATAATAAGAAAACCATCAACTTGTATGATTCGCACCAATAAATGTACCTGGACTGCGTAGAGGAGTGGGTCACCACAATATATATTAAAAACCCTGAACTTTTATGATTCGCACCAATAAATGTACCTGGACTGCGTAGAGGAGTGGGTCACCACAATATATATAATAAGAAAACCATCAACTTGTATGATTCGCACCAATAAATGTACCTGGACTGCGTAGAGGAGTGGGTCACCACAATATATATTAAAAACCCTGAACTTTTATGATTCGCACCAATAAATGTACCTGGACTGCGTAGAGGAGTGGGTCACCACAATATATATTAAAAACCCTGAACTTTTATGATTCGCACCAATAAATGTATCTGGACTGCGTAGAGGAGTGGGTCACCACAATATATATTAAAAACCCTGATCTTTTATGATTCGCACCAATAAATGTATCTGGACTGCGTAGAGGAGTGGGCACTGGGCACCACAATAAAATATATAAAAAACCTTCAACAGGTCTGCATTACACTGCACATACGGCTGCTCCTCCATCCTCTCCATCATATACATGTTGGAGTTTTAGCGTGTGACAACCTCTTGTTTTTGATAATGTCAGTGCATTTTGAATATTTTTCAATTTGCCCCACACCACTGAATGTACTTTATCTATGATACGCATCTATCTATCTTGACTGCGTAGTGTGGTGGCCCCGGTACACAATTTGGTACCGAGGCCACAATATAATTAAAAAACCCACCACGGGTCAGAATTCCACCAAAAAAGGGTATGGACTGCGTAGTGTGGTGGCCCCGGTACACAATTTGGTACCGAGGCCACAATATAATTAAAAAATTGGGCATCAACTGTCACCGTTGTTTAATATCTGATACACCTAAATATGGACTGCACAGTGGAGTGGCCCCGGTAGTAAATTTGGTGCCAGGGCCACAATACCTCCTCCAACTTCCAAGTGTAGTGTTTATAAAGACAGACAGCGTCGAAGTGTTATTAGTTGACTTTCTTAACCCTAAAATTGTCCCTGTTGCAAATATTCGTGCAATGGACAGTTACTTTTTTATTGAAAGACTCAAGCTTTCAAGTGTAGTGTTTATAAAATATAAACAACAATACAGTAGTTTTAGAGCACGTCAATACCTCTTGTTTTAAATTATGACAGGGCATTTTACTTTTGGTTTAATTTCTTGAATTTGTTTAAATTTGGTTTTACTTTTTGAACATGGCAAACGACTGTTGATTGGTCATATAATGCAAAAAAAAAAGTTCCAAGATGGAATTGTCCTTGGGCCTTCACACCCACCGTTATGTTGTTGAAATAGGACATGCACACTTTAACAAACCAATCATTTCAGCGACAGGGCCTACCAAACAACTTTGGCTGAAATGATTGGTTTGTTTGGGCCCCCACACCAAAAAAGCTATTCATCTCTCCCTGTACAGACTAAACAGGCTCTACTGAGGCAAGATGTCGTCCTCATCCTCAACCTCTGATTCCTCTCCCCCTACAGTGTGTACTTCCTCCTCATCACACATTATCAATTCGTCCCCGCTGGACTCCACAACCACAGGTACCTCTGTAGTATCTGGAGGGCAGTGCTGTACTTCATTGAGGAATTGATTATTCATTTTTATAAACATCATTTTTTCAACGTTATGAGGAAGCAACCTCCTTCGCCGCTCACTGACCAGGTTCCCCGCTGCACTAAAAACTCTTTCCGAGTACACACTGGAGGGGGGACAACTCAGGTAAAATAGAGCCAGTTTGTACAGGGGCTTCCAAACTGCCTTTTTTTCCTGCCAGTAACAATATGGACTGTCTGACATGTCTACTTGGATGGTGTCAGCAAAGTAATCATCCACAATTTTTTCTATTGTGACAGCATCAAATGCAGCGAGAGTAGACATGTCTGCAATGGTTGGCAGGTCCTTCAGTCCGGACCAGATGTTATCAGCATCCCCGCCAGTGCCTCTTTTGGGAAAACTGAGCTTTTTCCTCGCAGCCATAGATGTGGAAGAAAATGAGGGTGGAGCTGTTGGCATGTCACGGTCCTCTTCAGAGGACAATCTCCTGACCAGCAGGTCTTTGCACCGCTGTAGACTTGTGTCCGCCGGAAACAGAGACACAACATACGCTTTAAACCGAGGATCGAGCACGGTGGCCAGAATGTATTCCTCTGACTTTAAAAGAGTGACCACCCTCGGATCCTGGCAAAGCGTACGAAGGGCTACATCCACAAGAGCTACATGCTTGGTGTAATCGCAATGGCTTACCAGCTCCTCCCTCACTTTCTCCAGCTGCTTCTGCAACAGCCTGATCAGGGGAATGACCTGACTCAAGCTGGCAGTGTCGGAACTGACTTCTCGTGTGGCAAGTTCAAATGGCTGCAGAACCTTGCACAACACGGAAATCAGTCTCCACTGCGCTTGACTGAGGCGCATCCCCACTCCTTTGCCTATGTCGTAGGTGGCTGTGTAGGCCTGAATGGCCTTTTGCTGCTCCTCCATCCTCTGCAGCATATAGAGGGTGGAGTTCCAGCGCGTCACAACCTCTTGTTTGAGGTGATGGCAGGGCAGGTTCATGCTTTTTTGATTTGCCTCTAGTCTGCGGTAGGCACTGGCTGAATGCCGAAAGTGTCCAGCAATTTTGTGCGCCACCGCAAGCATCTCCTGCACACCCCTGTCACTCTTGAGGTAATGCTGCACCACCAAATTAATGGTGTGGGCAAAACATGGGACGTGCTGGAAATTGTCCATATTTAATGCCCGCACAATGTTACTGGCATTGTCTGACACCACAAATCCCCATGAGAGTCTAAGTGGGGTAAGCCACTGGGAGATAATTTCCCTCATTTTCTCTAATATGTTGTCAGCGTTGTGCCCTTTTATTAAAGCCTGTAATACACAATGTTGCCTGCCTTTGCACGAGCAGCCATTTTGTAGTTGCTGCTACTGATGCAGCTGTTGCTGTTGCTGCGGAAGGGGATGCATCTACCCAGTGGGCTGTCACAGTCATATAGTCCTTCGTTTGCCCAGAACCACTTGTCCACATGTCCGTGGTTAAGTGGACAGTGGGTACAACCGCATTTTTTAGAGCACTGAGGACACTTGATCGTACTTCTCTGTACATTTTTGGTATCGCCTGCCTAGTGAAGTGGAATCTCGACGGGATTTGGTACCGGGGACACAATACCTCTATCAACCCTCTAAATCCCACTCCACTGATGGCGGACACCGGGCGCACGTCTAACACCAACATTGCAGTTACAGCCGCAGTTATACGCTTTGCAATAGGGTGACTACTATCGTATTTTGTGGTCATGGCAAACGACTGTTGGACGGTCAATTGTTTTGTGAAAGACTTAGCGGTCTTACGACTTCCCCTCTGGGAAGATGACCCACTAACAGCAGCAACAGCAGCAGTGGCAGTAGTAGGCGTACCGCTGCAGGATTCCTCGGATGAATCCCGTATTGAGGAGGACTCAGTCTGGCTGCTGACTTGGGCTGCAGGACTGAATCTGATGGAGATTGTGGAGGAAGTTGACGAGGAGGGTGTTGCTGGTGTGTATCCAACTGGACCACGGGATTTAGGTGTCCCTGTACCGATGAGGGTCCTAGCCCCAGTTCCTGAACTAACCACTGAACTATGAAGGTTATTCAGGTGACGTATAAGGGAGGATGTTCCTAAGTGGGCAAGATCCTTACCTCTGCTTATTTGAGCTTTACATAAGCTACATATGGCCATACATTGGTTGTCTGGATTTGGATAAAAATAACTCCAGACCGAAGAGGTGCATTTTTTGGTCTTCTGACCAGGCATGACGATGGGCTTTTTCATCCCATGGACATCAGCTGTTTCCCCCCCTGGTGCCTCATTTACAATAACCACATCACCATCCTCATCATTAAGTTCCTCCACAGCGCCAGCTACATCATCAATAGCCTCCTCCCGAGCCACCTCTTCCCGTACAGTGATGGGAAGGTCAGGCTTGACAACCACCAACATCCTTGGACTCGCCTTGTGGATTTGTGATAATTTCTCTTTAGAAGGCAGAGTTGTTTGCTGTTTTGTTGCTGACAGCATAACTCTCTTCAATTTTTTGTAGGGGGGGAGGACGAGGAGGGCTAAGATCCGTGGGTGAAGCTGAACCACTAGTCATAAACACAGGCCAGGGCCTAAGCCGTTCCTTGCCACTCCGTGTCGTAAATGGCATATTGGCAACTTTACGTTTCTCCTCAGATGATTTTAAGTTTCTCTTTTTGCTACTTTTTCTTAACTTGGGCTTTTTGGATTTTACACATAATTGCCAACTCTCCCTGAATGTCAGGGAGACTCCCTGAAATAGGGGTGATCTCCCTCACTCCCTGAAGAGTCTGGCATTCTCCCTGATGCTGAGCCAGTAAAAGACGTGGTTGGCTTCGCCATCTGTGGCATGATGACACAGTTCAGAAATTGTGTCCTATGTCCATGTATTGATGCCTATGGAGGTGGCCATTTTCATGGAGACCAAGATTTAATCGAAGACTGGCAGGTAAGACAACATGACTTCAGGAATGGAGACAGAACTGTAAAAGACACTTAAGTCTCTAGAGATTCATTAGCTGCTATTCTTTAACGCATAGTTGCCTACTCTCCCGGAATGTCTGGGAGACTCCCGCATTTCTGGGAGAGAGGGCAACCTCCCGGCTCTCGCCCCGCAATAAATAAGTGGCCATCTTAGCCCCTCCCCCTGCTGCAATTGGCCAAAATTGTGACAATTGTTTAGGGGGCGGTGCAAAGATGATGCGATTCACCCCCGCACGCCCACCTCCCCCGGGATCTCCCTGAAGCCAACGAGGAAAAGTTGGCAAGTATGATTTTACATGCCCGGTACTACGAGATTGGGCATCGGGCTTGGAAGACGACGTTGATGGCATTTCATCGTTTATGTCATGACTAGTGGCAGCAGCTTCAGCATTAGGAGGAAGTGGGTCTTGATCTTTCCCTACTTTATCCTCCAAATTTTTGGTCTCCATTATATGTAGCACAAGATACTGCAGAATGTGTGAACTTGGTAATATTGCAGTACCAATGGACTTATACTGCTGGATTGGTTTTGCAAATTTGGTTATAATTATATATTTTTTTTTTAATTTTTAATTTTTTATTTTTTTTTACTTTTTTTTTATTTTTTAAAAACTTGGGAATAATGGGGAAATAACTATGCCCTTAGAAGCACAGAGCACAGGACACAGCACCACTGGACTGAACAGGACACGGCACAGGACCCAGCAGCACTACGGAACTCAGCAGGACAGAGCACAGGACACAGCACCACTGGACTGATACTGCAGAATGTGTGAACTTTGTAATATTGCAGTACCAATGGACTTATACTGCTGGATTGGTTTTGCAAATTTGGTTATAATTATATATTTTTTTTTTAATTTTTAATTTTTTTTTACTTTTTTTTTATTTTTTAAAAACTTGGGAATAATGGGGAAATAACTATGCCCTTAGAAGCACAGAGCACAGGACACAGCACCACTGGACTGAACAGGACACGGCACAGGACCCAGCAGCACTACGGAACTCAGCAGGACAGAGCACAGGACACAGCACCACTGGACTGATACTGCAGAATGTGTGAACTTTGTAATATTGCAGTACCACTGGACTTTTACTGCTGAATGTGTGAACTTGGTAATATTGCAGTACCAATGGGCTTATACTGCAGGATTGGTTGTGCAAATTTTGTGGTAATTAAAAAAAATTTAATTAGTTTTTGGTATTTTTTTAAATAACTTTTTTTTATTTTATTTTGGACTGAACAGGACACAGCACAGGACCCAGCAGCACCACTGACCTCAGAAGGACAGAGCACAGCACACAGCACCACTGGACTGATACTGCAGAACACAGCACAGCACAGCACAGAACTAAACAGCACAGCACAGAACTAAACAGCACAGCACGAGATCTACCAGGACAGAGGACCACCTAACACACCCTCCCTCTACCCTGATCAATGCCCGAGTGAAGATGGCGGCGACTAGCGGGGAATTTATAGGATCCGAGTATCGCGAGATCCGACAACGGGATTATGAGTCAGAGCCTCAGTTTCAGATTTGAATTTGGCGCCAATACCCGGATCTGTCTCGGATCCGACTCGGATCGGCAACGTTCGGGTGGGCTCGGATTTCAGAAATCCGAGTGCGCTCATCTCTAGTCAGTTTTAATGACATCTTTATCAAGAGGGCAAAAAAGAGGATGTTGTGCTTGAGTGTTTGCAATAGTGTGTTCTTTTCTCTAAATCTGAGCAGCACAACACCCCCAAAAAATATAACATTTGTTTGTTAAGAAGTAAGAAATAATTATTAAACTGATATGTATTTTCTGCTAATCTGTCACTAATTTTAGCCAGCCAGCTCGCTGTTCGCAGTTCACAGTTGTGAAAAGATCATTAGAAAATAGCTTATAAATGAGTGGAAATTAATTGTAATGCTATAAAAAGTAATATAGGAACAATAACAGCTCAAAATCACATAATTTCACCTATTTTTCTCAATTTTTAATAAAGGGCAAAAATAAGATGTTTTAGAACCAAAACCACTCCGCTTCTGCAGCTATGCAGCCCCATACGCAGCAAGCTGCTATTCACTTTGTGTTCTGACACCTTTCTTTCATAGCTAGCATCAACTTTTTCACCAGTTTGTGCTACATTTACTCTTCTATGGGACTGTTGCCCAGTTCACTGGTTGTCCTTCCCTGGACCACTTTTGGTAGGTACTAACCACTGCATACTGGGAATACTCCACATGTCTTGTCATTTTGGAGATGCACTGACCCAGTCATCTAGGCATTACAATTTGGCCCTTGTCAAAGTTGCTAAGATCCTTACTCTTGCACATTTATCTGCTTCCAACACATACATCCAACACAGGTTCACCACACTTACATGAGAATATTTTAAGCACAGGTTCCCCACACTGACATGAAAATACACTCACTCACTTACTCACCTTTATCATCCAGTGCTGTTAAACTGGCGTCCTGCTGCTACATACAGGAGACATACACATGCTGTCAGTGTGAGAGGAAGGGGTGGAGACATACAGCAGAGGAGAGAAAGCTGTGCAGATAGAAATGATCTGCACACAAGCTGCAGGCAGAAGCTGTAAAGTGGCTGTTCCCGTGGGCAGGGTCTGCCACTTCAAGCCTACAGTGCCCCTGGAAGGGAGAGGGGGCTTCCAGACACTAAGACCCCCCCCCCCACAGGGTGTACCCCTGAGAGAATGGGTATCAGAACTGCAACACACAGGGTGCAACTCTTAATTTGTCTGCTGTGAAACCTGCACTGAGAAGCTTTTCCCACACGCCTACAAAATCTCCCTGGAGTTTTAAAATGTCAAGCGAAGCCATTAAGCTGAGGGCACTTAAAGAGCATTGGTTTATGGGTTTCAGGACCTTACCCATTCGGGGTTAAAGTTTTGCTGATATACAGCGCAATAGGGTCCATGGGGAGTGGCATAGTCTCTTCAGTATGAACTCCCATGGATTGCTGGGTCTTTTCTTCCCGCACTTTCACGGATGCCTTCCCGCCCGCCCAACTAGTTGTTTTGGTTTGTTCTAACAATTTTTATTTATAGAGGAGGCGCAGTTGGTGGGGAGCAGTGCAGTCAGCGACTAGTCACAACGGTGGTTATGATATTTGGCTGCACGTCATTGCCCCTTTCAAGTAACATCACTCTTGATCCTTCTAAGTGGAGGATCCCTTGGCGTGCTTTACGTGGCCGTCAATGTTGAGTCCAGAAGGGAGCAGTCATGCTGACGCCTGTTTTAACATTGGCCAATGTTAAGGGATTATTCCTTGGTTAGTTTGAATGCCATCTTGGCATTGCAATATTTGGTTAGATGATTGGTTGTTTAGTTGACTGCAGTTTACTCTCTCCACCACCAGGTGAATTTCATTTAATTGGTCTATTATTAATAAAACTGCGACCTTTTGTCAAAGAAGCTATACGTATCCGTGTCTTTATTTGATTTAGTTTAAGTCACACTTATAAGGTACGAAGGTTGGTAAGGTGCGTGAAGGAAAGGACATTACCCATATGCATTTTATACAAATGACAGGAATTTAGGACTTATATACCCGGCATTCAATTCTTTCCCAGCGTTTCTGTCCCAATATATATAGACAAAGGGAATGGTATGCCACAGGCTTCTATGAGAGGAATCCGCTCTTCAGCTGACAGTTTGAAGGTAAAGGCTGCAGGACAGGTTACATACAAATATGGTAGTGCACCTAGGTTCAGATGCATACAGGTGTACAATATGTGTAACAAAGAGGGCTATTTTGCCACACCTCCTGCTTATGCAGATAGAAATGACAGGAGAGATCCAAAGAGTTTACAGGTACAACCTGAAGACAGGGTTAATTTCCACACAGTCTTTCCCATAGCACACAAACACACATGTGCACCATATGGGTGTTATTGATTTGTTCTGTGATTGGTTTGCAGTGTTTGGGTGGAGGAAAAAAGACTGTATTGTGCACTTGTGCTTAGTGACTGATGCCAAACAGTGGCCGGTGTCTAGACAGGAAGATTATGTCTAGGCAGTGATAGATTGCCTGGTGTCACCCTGAAAGAAAGTGTATGCTGTGTTATTGTGATGGAACAATAAAGCACTGTTTTCAGCAAGAAGCTGTCCATGTATATTTCACCAGAATGGTGCCTGTGTCATATATACATAAAAAAATTCCATCCCAGAAACATCCAGGAAACCAGCACTCTTGTGTAAATACAGCAGTTTGTTATCACATCTGAAAAGTGACCAGACCAAGTCATACATAAATACTCATCTGAGCAGCAGTATACATTCCCAAAAGACATTTCTGTGCTCACTCAGCACTTTCATCAAGTGCAGCTAAAATGTCATGTACCTTATACATCTTGTGTGTGTATCCTGTATCTATATACTTATCATGCACTCACCTTCTGAACCAGCCTTTTTGATTTCACCATCTTTGCTCTGTAAAAAAAAAATGTGATTAGAATATACAAAGTATAGATCCACATATGACAGAACTATAATATATAATAAAGGCATACTATTGTTTTTCAAATGTTTATTTCTAACTTTTGCAATAATCATGATTAAGGATGATTGCAATAAAATGACTAAATAAGATCCCATAGCTTCAAAAGTGTTTCAATGGGGTATGAATGCTTATAGTGTTTATTTTAAGGCTTGTTCAGATAATCACTTTCTAAGCATTTTCACCCATAGCTTTCCAGATAGAACAAAATACAAAAAATGTTGTAGGCACAGAGATTATGATGCTTTTGACGAAAAGTTAGTACTGTTCACAGAGAAGTATCTAGGCATTTTAACGTCCTGGGTGAGAGTGAGAACTGATTCCTGCTATCTTGGTGGGAGATGGCACTGCCAGAGTGCTCTAGGACAACCTACTATGGGGGCATGGCTAAAACTTTACAAACGCTATACTGCACTCTAATCCCATCAATACTCTGCTTTGTTATACTAAAATTAGTCCAATAAGGTGGGTTGGGAATTAAATTCTTATAATAACTACACAGACTAGATTATATTTTTATATCAATATAAAAACAGAAATTTGTGGACAGTCTATAGAGAAAACAGACTATTTTTTGTCAATAGATTTCGAAGTTGGATTGAGTGTATTTTCTTGCAGATACATTATTGGACTAATGTTATTATAGCAATTAGAGATGATTATTGATTTATGTATACTTCACAATTGTAGCACTTTTGTGAGACAATCCCGTTTGTACAATTTGATTTATGTATGTAAAAAGTGATCATCATTTCTCATCACTGCTATTGACATTTGCTTGTTTGCAGTATGCAGAGGTTGCAACATCACCCACTATTCCTTATATATCCTTATTAATAACATCATAAGCAGCTATTTTACCCAGTGGTCGAAGTGGTGCTATGAAAATGTGAATGGAATTTGATAGGTTTACAATCAAAGCAGTAGCAGAAGTGAAGGTATGGCATACCACTGTACACACCCTCACTTCGACCACTGATTTTACCACTAACCTAAATATATTAATAGTATTCACAGGTCCCACAACAAACTTTTTCACCATTTAACATGGACCTTCTTTTGCACTTGCCTTCTTAAAAGGCAACACATACTGTATCTTCTTTCCTACATCCATACCTGCTCACATTTTTTATATATTAGTAACCAGTTTTCTTCTAAACTTTTTCACATCATAGTTCTAGTTTGACATGTGATAAACTGTGGAAGGGGGCACAAAAATCTCTGTTTGTTTCCTCTGTTGTTAACATTCTTTACAACTCATTGATTTTGTGAGTGTGTCTATATTTTTTTCATCCAACCCATCTATCCTTGTTCTCTTCAACTCCTGTTACCTGCCTCACCCCTGCAATAGTTTACTTTCCTCGGGGCTCTTGTCTGCTTCACCTGTCTTCTTTCTGTTGGCTCCTCTTGGCTCCTTTCCAATCACAGTGTTGCAATGTCATTAAGTCATATTTGTGATGCTTAAGGGAACTAAACACCATTCTGCATATTTGACTCTGGGAACAGGTGCTGTCAGGACCCCTCTGAAGTGTGGGGCCCTTAGCACCCCATGTGTATCAGGAGGTGGGTGGGGAAAATAACATTCAGAGGTGATGTTACATTGGCCTTGCAGTGTGACCCAGGTCACACTACCCATGTTACAGTCCTGGTTCACATAAATAGTAGAGTTAAGCACAGGTCAATTTAGTGTACTATTTTGGTGTGATGCTCATTTAGCACTGTTCTTTGACGGAACAGCATTGCAACATTTCTTTTCTTACATCTTGTTACATCCAGAGTACAGGGTAAGAAATTGCTCATATGAGCGTGTCCTTATTGTCTGTGTCTAAGCAGAACTGAAGTTGCCAGGCCTAAAAGTATGTGATGTCATGGAGAAATGGGGAAAGGGTAAAGGGAAAAACCGCTCCGCACAAGATAGTACCCCACCTCACTAGTAGATATATTATGTTGTGTGAGGGGGGTATGAGCATATAGTCCCTCAAGCGTGACGCCAGACCCCGAAGTGGGCGGGGCTTGTCGCAGCGTTTTGCCGCTAATGTAAACTTAATAAACTGGTAATGAGAGTCTTTCTAACAATATATACTAGCGCTACTATACCTCTTATCCCCTTATAACAACCTATTGGAAGACTATATGGGGATATAATACTAGCGATCTAGCGCTACTGTAATGAGATTAATACTATAGAGATCAATCGCTGTATACGAGTCTCTCAGCAACTTCTGATACCATGTATGCCATATTAACCATTAGTGCACATAACTACTAAGTAAAGACTATTCGTAAGTCTTAGGAACTTTTACCCAAAATGTACTAGGCAGAATACTTTGAGCTATAACTCATCAGCCTAAGTAGGCATATATATATATATATATATATATATATATATATATATATGAGAATATAAGCAACTATATACCTGGTAATCTCCTGATATATCATACAGGACTCGTGGCTCATGAATCTCTATTATGTATCAAACATACGGTACTCTGAAGGAAGACTCTCGATTGGATCAATACTGTGGGGGAATATATTAGGCAATACTGCCATCTACAGTTCACATTAAATACAACATATATATTAAGTGCTATATAAGTGATACATTGTCACGATGCAGATTGTGTAAGATTCCTACTACCCCATCTGATATACATAGACGTATCTGTGTTGTATATATTCCCACAAGAGATCCCTTATCAGTCACTTTCTCTTTGGAAGTGTTATATACATTTTGACCGGCTCCACCTCAGGGTCAATTTATTTTTAAACTCTATACTTTTCAACACTACAATATTTTTATATTTCGCTTTTTTACTTGTGTGGTATACCTACATGTATCAATTTTAGCGCATACCAATAAAAACAATATGTATTAATCTATTACCTATACGTACCTGGAGTGCTTATTTAGGTCATTAATCTTTTCTCTTCTTTGGACTATAGGCCTAAAAGTATGCAGGCACACTAATATTTCTCCATTTTCAAAGGAGCTATGTGGCCAAATTTGGAGCAAGCCAGAAGCGCCTGCTAGAGTGCCTAGAGCGCACAGGAATTATGATGCAAAAAGGGTAAAATGTTTTTGATGCATTTTGATTGTCAGCATTAACTGCAGAGAAAAAATGTTCCTGGTAATATTTGCAATATTACCCCAATAATAATATTGTTTAATTATTTAATTAGCATTTTATCTAAAAGCCAAATAGAAAAAGATATACCCTTTGCAGTTCAGAGGAGCTGTCAGCAGCCCTACTTAAGAAACCTAGATTAACCACTCACAGACTGCCCCATCTTTTGCTCATTAGCTATGCAAGCTCTACAGATAAGGCTATCAGCTTATTTGAACACAAGTTTACACGAATGAGAAGCCTAGAGATAGGATTTCCCAGTAACAGTAGCTATTTTTCTTTGAGATTTCCATTTTAACTGCCGACCAGATGCCCTTTGTTTCAGGGGTTTGTGACACTTTTAGCCAAAGGGTTACATAAACATCAGACTTGACCCAAGAGTATTCCTTGAGGCTGTAATCAAAAATGATTTGCCCCAGGGGATGTTATAGACTCTAGTATGTTACTGATTTCAAATTCTTGTTGAATGCCCACTGCTTTTGAAGGTGTGAGAGATATACATTTTATGAGCTTCTTGTATTAATGCATTTTGTATAATTACTGCTGAAAGAAGGATGGTCTGCAGTCTTGCAGATCATTCTCTATGACCTTTGCCTTACATTTCTTTTCTCTTCGTCAACATGTTTCTTCTCAAGAATGTGCACATCAAGCAACTTCTGTTCCAGGAATCCACGACCCCCACCTAAGGCCTACGTGACTGAGATAAGGACATCTGCTTTCTGTCATGACCACAAACTGCTGACATGTACAAGCTGCTTTCACAAACCTTGTATTCCTTATCTTTTTTTCCTGTTTTTACTATGTATAAATAAACGTACTCTGACTGAGGGCTGGTCAGAACCAGATGGAGTTTCAGCCTAATATCTGAACTTGTCTGTCTCTCTATCGATCGATAAACACAAGGTATAGCAGCCGGAGTTCAGGAGAAAGGACCCGTTTAGGTCATCTCTGACAGTTTCAGTGGGGGCTCATCCGGGATCTCCAATACATCAGACTTCCCGACAACGGGGTTCTCCCTTTCCAGACAGACAGACGTTCATCCAGCGCTGGTGAGTAAAAAGCTTTATTTTTGCTCTTAGGGCTGTCTCTGTGGAGGGGGAGCTATCCTAGCTTGAGGGTACTGCAGTCTGATTGACGGAGATCCCTGAACTCTGGCAACAGATACTATTAAGAGTATCAATGTACTTGTGTGTAATCTGTTTTGTATTGTTATACGTATTGATATATTGTCCTCTCTATGCCATACACCTGATACATCTATACACATGACTAACACCACAGAACTCAGTCAGACCACACAGTTGACCCTGCAAATAATATTGATTGTACACGTTACATAGTACATAGTTGATGAGGTTGAAAAAAGACACCAGTCCATCAAGTTCAACCTATTTTGGATCTCCTGCGATCCTGCACTTATATTTGTAATTAATCCAGAGTAGGCAACCGCCCATCTGTTTCAATTTTGAAAATCCCCCCCAGACTCAATATTGCAATCCAATTTTTACCCTATATCCACTACTATCCTTTATTTTAAATTAACGGTCGTATCCCTGGATACACCTTTCCGCTAAAAATTTGTCTAACCCTTTCTTAAACATATCTATTGAATCTGCCATCACAACCTTCCCTGGCAATGAATTCCATATCTTGACTGCCCTTACTGTAAAGAACCCCTTCCTTTGCTGGTTGTGAAATTTCCTCTCCTCTAACCTTAGGGGATGACCACGTGTCCTGTGTATGGTCCTTGGGGTAAAAAGTTCCCATGAAAGCTCTCTGTATAGACCCCTAATGTATTTGTACATAGTAATCATATCTCCCCTTAGACGCCTCTTTTCTAAAGTAAACATGCCTAAACTGGCTAACCTTTCCTCATAACTTAATGACTCCATACCCTTTATCAATTTTGTCGCCCTTCTCTGAACCCTTTCTAGTTCCAAATTATCTTTTTTATAGAGTGGTGCCCAGAACTATACTGCATATTCAAGATGAGGTCTTACCAATGATTTATACAGTGGCAAAATTACACTGTCTTCCCTTGCATCTATGCCCCTTTTTATGCATGCCAATACTTTGTTTGCCCTTGCAGCTGCTGCTTGACATTGAGCACTATTGCTAAGTCTACTGTCTACGAGCACTCCCAAATCCTTTTCCATTATAGATTCTCCCAAATTAATTCCATTTAATTTATAGATTGCGTTCTTGTTTTTGATCCCTGAATGCATAACCTTACATTTATCTGTGTTAAACCTCATATTCCATTTAGCCGCCCAATCCTCCAGTTTATTTAAGTCTCTCTGTAGAGAAGCTACATCTTGCTCTGATTTTATTACCTTACAGAGTTTAGTGTCATCTGCAAAAATAGAAACTTTACTCTCTAAACCATCACCAAGGTCATTAATAAATATATTAAAAAGGAGTGGTCCCAGCACGGAACCTTGAGGAACTCCACTTAAGACCTTTGACCAATTAGAAAATGTTCCATTTATCACAACTCTCTGTTCCCTATTCTCTAACCAGTTTTCGATCCAAGTACAAATTTTGATTTCTAGACCCAGTTCCCTTATTTTGTAAACCAACCTCTTGTGTGGCACTGTATCAAAGGCCTTTGCAAAATCTAAGTAGACCACATCTACTGTCCTGCCCTGGTCTAAGTTCCCACTAACTTCCTCGTAGAAACTAATTAGATTAGTTTGACATGACCTATCCCTCACAAATCCATGTTGATTCCCACTAATAATTTTATTGCGTACCAAGTAATCCTGAATACTGTCCCTTAAAATACCTTCCAGTAGTTTCCCCACTATTGATGTCAGGCTTACAGGTCTATAATTCTCTGGTTGTGATCTCGTCCCCTTTTTAAACAACGGCACCACATCTGCTATTCTCCAATCCATTGGTACTGAGCCTGATGAGATTGAATCTCTGAAAATTAAGAATAGCGGTCTAGCTATTTCCGAGTTTAATTCCATAAGGACCCTTGGGTGTATGCCATCTGGACCTGGAGCTTTATTTATCTTAATATTCTTCAGTCGCCTTTGGACTTCTTCCTCTGACAACCAAGTATTAATTAATGGCATGGTTTCATTTCCATTTTTATGTATTACTCCTGCCATTTGTTCCTCTCTGGTAAATACTGAAGAAAAGAACGTGTTTAATATCTCTGCTTTTTCCTTAGTATCATTTATCAATTCACCCATCTCACTTCTTAGTGGTCCTATATTATCTTTTTTAATCCTTTTGCCATTTATATACTTAAAAAACTTTTTGGGGTTTGTCTTACTTTCTTTTGCAACGTGCCTTTCATTTTCTAATTTAGCCAATCTAATTTCCTTTTTGCATGTTTTATTACATTCCTTGTACCTATGGAAGGACTCCTCTGACCCTTCAGACTTAAACAATTTAAATGCACGCTTCTTCCTTTGCATTTCTTCCCTTACCTTTTTATTTAGCCACATTGGTTTAGACTTAATTCTTTTACATTTATTTCCTATAGGAATGAACTTATACGTGTATGTTTCCAACAACATTTTAAAGACAGCCCACATTTCTTCCGTATTTTTTCCTTCAAAGGCTTTGTCCCAGTCTATGCTCTTTATAGACTCCTTTAGCATATTAAAATTTGCCTTTTTAAAGTTTAAAGTCCTAGTTGATCCCTTATACTGTTGTTTCTGGAAACTAATTTCAAATGAGACCATATTATGATCACTGTTTCCCAAGTGCTCCTTTACTTGAATATTTGATATTACGTCTACATTGTTTGTTATTACTAGGTCCAGTATAGTCCGGTTCCTAGTTGGTTCCTCAACTAATTGGGACATGTAATGGTCTTTTAGCGTGCTCAGAAACCTATTTCCCCTAGCTGTACCGCAGGTCTCAGTACTCCAATCAATGTCCGGATAATTAAAATCCCCCATAATTAAAATTTGACCTAGTTGTGTAGCCTTTTCAATTTGCTGTAGAAGTTGGGCTTCCTCAATCGTACTAATATCTGGCGGTTTATAGCATATCCCTATCAGAAACTTCTCTGAACTTTTTCCTCCGCTGGATATCTCCACCCACAATGCCTCTATATTATCACCAATATTCTCGTATATAACTTCCTGAATACTTGGTTTTAATTCTGGCTTAATATAAAGACATACTCCTCCTCCCCTTTTATTTACCCTATCCCTCCTGAAGAGAGAATAACCTTCCAAGTTGACTGCCCAGTCATGTGTATCATCCCACCAGGTCTCAGTAATACCTATAATATCATACTGCTCATTCATTGCTACTAGTTCTAACTCCCCCATTTTACCTGTCAGGCTTCTTGCATTTGCAAGCATACACTTAAGTCTATTGCCTCCCTTAGGTATTTCTTTTAGCTTTAAAAAGGGCCGCTCCTTATCGGCTATGCTTCCCTTTCCCCCCTCTCCACCCCCTTTACTCTTGTTAAATTCCTCCTTACTACTCTCAATGTCTATCCCATAAATACTTGCTTGCCCCTCCCCCCCGGAGCCTAGTTTAAAATCTCCTCCAACCTTCTAACCATCCTCTCCCCTAGCACTGCAGCCCCCTCCTCATTCAGGTGCAATCCATCACGACAATAAAGATGGCAACTGACCGAGAAATCAGCCCAGTGCTCTAAGAATCCAAAACCCTCCTTCCTACACCAATCTTTTAGCCACGCATTAACCTCCCTAATCTCCCGCTGCCTCCCTGGACTAGCGCGTGGCACAGGTAGTATTTCCGAAAATACTACCTTGGATGTCCTTGCCTTAAGTTTGCGACCTATGTCCCTGAAATCATTCTTTAGGACACCCCTTCTTCCTCTAACTCGGTCATTGGTGCCAACATGCACCAAAACCGCTGGGTCATTCCCAGCCCCTCCCAACAATCTGTCCACCCGATCCGCAATATGCCGAGCCCGAGCACCCGGGAGACAACACACTGTTCGGCATGCACGGTCCCGGTAACAGATTGCCCTATCTACCTTCCTAATAATTGAATCCCCTACCTACACGTGATTGTGTTTTTTTGTTGGATTTTAGTAAAAGTAGTCAGAAACATTCAGAAAGGCAGACCCGCTGCAAACTTGTTGTAAGGCAAGACAGGAACACATAAAAGTTTTCTCATTTAAAATATATTGGACCATAAGGTAATCCCATCATGGGAAACAAAGGGTCCAAGACAGGACAGAAATCCGAAAAGTACGGGGATCTAGACCCCATAGAATACATGCGAAAGCATAAAGGCAAGGATTTCACAAAAGGAAGGAGAAAACTGTTCAAAGCTGCAGGGGTGTCTGAAAACGGTACATTAAAGGTTCCGTTTTGGAAACAACTAATTAAAGACAATGAGGAAACACTGAAAGAAAAAGGTTATTTTGACAGATGTGTTGCATGGTGTAAAATGTCAGAAGAATTAGAGAATGACAATGATTGTTGTGATATGTTACAGTTAACAAATTTAAGTGACATTGATGATATAGAGCCTTTAGCGCCACCGGTCCATAATGTCCAAGACAACGTTGCCTGGCCACCCCCACCTCCGCCCTGTCCTAAGATATATCCAGATTTGGGGTCCGTTCACGGCAATCAGCCAGGTCCCAGTTTAAGACAAAGACCCACACGCGAGCCCGAACGATATGGGGAATGGGCGTTTCCCGTCCATGTGGGCCCCCCGCCTTATAACCCAAATAAAAATCTCCCCAAAGAACAAAAGCAAGTCAGCCTCCCTTATGGGACCGTTTGCAAACAATGTTACCGATGTGTCCCAGCATACTCTGAGGCAATTCCATTTTGTGGTCGGCTGCAAGAAGCTACAGACCAGCGGTGTGACTCACCGCAACCCAGTCCAGGCATGTTCCCGATAACCACCTCCACAACAACGGGTCCAGGGCCAGGTGAGGGTGCCACAGACATTAGGATGCGCACCACTACTCAACATAGACCATGGACCCCCAGTGAAATAAGGGATATTTGTGATAAGTGTCCTGACCCCAGGAAATATCCCCCTTGCCTATTTAGGAGAATGACCAGAATAAATAACTGTACCTGGTCAGATTTGGAGGAACTGGCTAAT
Organism: Mixophyes fleayi; assembly: GCF_038048845.1. Classification (NCBI taxonomy): domain Eukaryota; kingdom Metazoa; phylum Chordata; class Amphibia; order Anura; family Limnodynastidae; genus Mixophyes; species Mixophyes fleayi. The sequence continues at coordinate 57,827,739 of NC_134411.1, read as the reverse complement.
GTAATAATCGGTCCAAGTGGAACCGTAGTTTTAAGAGGCTCAGATGAGGTTGCCTGCCCAGAAGGAGAGAACGCTTTAACGGTGGCCTCTTCAAATATATTCCTGACCAAAATGAATGCGTGGGCAGCTGCAGAACAGCGTAAGGTCCCAGTAGGCACCCCCCTTAAACAGGAAAACAATGAAGAATGCCGTAAATGGTATGACCGTTGTTTGACCAATCACACAGGCGGGGGCTTTGGCACTGCCGAGCCCCGAGAAACACAACTACTTAAAACCACCTTTCTGATGGGTCTCAAACAAGAAATGAGGGAGTCTCTGTTTAAAATCAGACCTGAGGCAGGAAGTTTGGAAATAGAGGTGTTGTTAGATATACTAAGAGCCATGGAAGACAGGGAGGAATTAAAAAAGAAAAAGACCCCGATTTACATTGTGCAAGCCACAAACGAAAGAAAGGGGTTTAATGCACGGGCAGCGCCAGGAGCATGCTTCTTTTGCAAACAAACAGGGCACTTGAAAAGGGATTGTTTAAAATACAAAGCATGGTTGAACAAAAAGGAGCAGAAATCAGAATAGAGAGTTGGCATTCTAGTGTCCACAGGGGTTGTAAAAGAGACGGGTCCTCAAAGTTTTATTGACATGTTACTTGATGGAAAAATTGAAACCCGTTTTTTGTTTGACACTGGAGCAAGCCGCTCATGCATAATGCACACCCCTAACATTGAACCCTATCTCACTGACAATACCATAACCACCACAGGACTTACTGGTACTGCCGTGAGATTACAAGAGACAATCCCTATCCCCGTCCAAATCCCCGGTGAACCAGAGACCATAGACGTGCAGTTTCTGGTCTCAACTGACTGCCCTGTCAATTTGCTGGGAGCAGACATACTTTCCAAAATACAGGCATCAATAAAATATAAAGATGGAAAGGTTTATTTACAAAACTCAGACCCCCTACTAAGGGACTCAAAGGTCCTAGCCGCGCTCACTATGATACATCAAGTGGGTGACCCCGAGCACGTAAAACATTCCCCAATACTCCCAGAAGGGTTTGAATCTTTGCTCGATACCCTCTGGTCAAAAGGAAAAACTGATGTCGGGTTACTTTCAGTACCACCCGTCCACATTAAACTAAAAGACGGTACGGTACCCATTTCAAACAAACAGTACTCCCTTAAAGGAGAACAGAAGGGGGCCATCAATGAACAGGTTGTAGAGTATGTGGAGGCAGGGGTATTAAGAAAATGCCGGTCCCCCTGGAACTCCCCACTCTTTCCCGTACGGAAAAGATCGGCCGATGGATCGGTCCGATATAGACTTGTGCACGATCTAAGAGAGGTTAATAAACGAATGGTAATAGATGTTCCCATTGTTCCAAACCCTCACGTGTTACTTAATGACATCCCAGCCTCATCCACCAGGTTTTCAGTCATTGATTTGGCAAATGCATTTTTTTCTGTAGTATTGCATCCTGATAGCCAGAAATGTACTGCCTTTACTGTAGATGATGCTCAGTATTGTTGGACTAGGTTACCGCAGGGAGCTGCAATTTCACCGTCCGCCTTTTCTGAAGCACTACACACTGTTTTGTCTGCATGGACACCTGCTCGAAGACTACATGTCTAATTCAGTATGTGGATGATTTGTTACTCTGCGCTGACACAGAAAACATATGCACACAAGAAACAAAAAGCCTATTACAGTTTCTAGCACAAGCACGCTGCAAAGTGTCAAAAGAAAAATTACAAGTTGCCTTGCCCCGAGTTCAATTTTTGGGACATTGTATTTCAGCAGGTGCTAAACACTTGCTAGACAGTAGGAAGGAAGCCATAGAAAACTTCCCTCTCCCCACTACAGTAAGACAGTTACGTGCTTTTCTAGGACTCGCTGGCTACTGCCGCGAATGGTTGGTAAATGCCTCAGAACTCTTTGATCCCCTGTATGCAGGCACAAAGGGTAATGCCACTGGCACCATTACATTGTCAGCAGAACAAAAAGCAGCCTTTGAGCTGATCAAAGATTTAATCACAAGTGCCCCAGCCCTTGGGCTCCCTAACTATGAACTCCCGTTTATGCTGTTCTGCCATGAACAAGAAGGGCACGCTCATGGCGTACTAACACAAGAACATGGGAGCAAACAAAGACCATTGGGGTACTACTCACAAAAATTAGACCCCGTCATAGTGGGAGCCCCAATATGTATAAAAGCAGTAGCAGCAGCTGCTTTATTGCTACAAAAAGTTGCAGACATAGTGCTGGATCACCCTCCCACCATTCAGGTACCACACTCAGTCATGGAAATACTGAATCAAGCCAGAACAAAACACATCTCAGTGGCTAGATTAACTAAATATGAAGTGGCACAACTGACACGCTCAAACGTTACACTGAAGAGATGCACAGTTTTAAATCCAGCAACATTGTTCCCAAGTTGCATGGATATAAAAGAGGGGAGTGACAGTATAGATGCTGCAGACATAGACAGTACAGAAAGTGTTGAGGCTGTGACAAAGCAGGAAACACAACAAAAACATTTTTTCTGTGATCATGACTGTCTAGCCTTAATGGACCTGGAAACTAAACCTCCCGGGGATGTTAAAGAGACACCTCTTAGCAACCCTGATCTACTCCTGTTTGTAGATGGGTCCAGGTACTATGAGGAGGGCTCTCCCAAAACAGGTTATGCAGTTACAACAGAAACAGACATTGTACTCCAGCAACCCCTCCCTCCAAGTCAATCAGCACAGCAAGCTGAATTAGAAGCACTTATAAGTGCATGTCTGTATGCAGAAGGGAGAACAGCTAACATTTACACTGACTCCAGATATGCCTTTGGGGTTGCACATGACTACCAAAGTATTTGGAAGAACAGACACTTTATGGCCTCTATCGGTAAACCCATTAAAAATGCAGAAATCATTTTGAGGTTGTTTGCTGCATTAGAGCTGCCCAAGGAAGTGGCAGTCATAAAGGTAAAAGCACACACCAGAGAGCAGACTATGGAAGTAAGAGGGAACAGACTAGCAGACCAGGCTGCAAGAGCTGCAGCAGACTTACCGCTAGCACATCACTATTTAGTGTCCACCACACCCCCCACCCTCCCTATAGATCTGGAAATGCTAAAAATCCTCCAAAAGCAAGCAACAGAATCTGAAAGAGAGGAGTGGCAAAAGAGGGGGGCAGAACACATAGGGGGCATATGGGCCACAACAGACAGACACTGTCTCCCTAGAGTCCTTTTTCCTACACTGGCTGCTCTAGTGCATGGGCCTTCCCATGTCTCAAAAGACGCAATTATTAACACTGTATTCAGACACTGGATCGCGCCAGGCTTCAGCACAGCTGCCAGTAATCTGGTAAAGGCCTGCGCCATCTGTAACACCCACAACCCTGGTCACACAGTAACAGTACCATCCAGGGTGACACCTAAACCCCTCTACCCCTTTCAGCGCATACAGATAGATTACATTCAGCTACCCAAATGTGGGATATATGAATATGTCCTAGTAGCTACTGATCTATCCTCTAATTGGCCGGAAGCATGGGCGGTATCCAAAGCCACAGCGAAAAATACAGCCAAGAAGCTGCTATCTGAGGTAGTATGTAGATATGGGGTTCCAGAGGTGATTGAATCAGACAGAGGTACTACTTTTACAGGAGAAGTGATGACATCTATCATGTCAGACTTGGGGATTGCTCAAGCATTCCATACCCCCTACCACCCACAGAGTAGTGGCAAGGTAGAAAGGCTAAATGGCACTCTCAAGCTCAAAATACAGAAAGCCATGAGAAGCACAGGGATGCCCTGGCTGCAATGCCTTCCCCTTGCCCTATACTCAGTCAGGACAACAACTAATAAGAAACACAGGCTGAGCCCCTATGAAATACTGTTTGGAGGGCCGCCAAAGACAGGGTGTTATTTTCCACAATCTCTAGTGAAACACCAAGGTGAACTGACTAGTTATGTGAAAGAACTACAGAAGCCCCTCACTAACATACATTCTCGAGTTTTCTCTTCAATCCCAGATCCAGAGGATTGCACTGGAACACATGCCCTGGTGCCAGGAGATCACGTCTTCGTAAAAAGACACGTGAGGAGGTGTCTGGAACCACGATTTGAGGGGCCATATCAAGTTCTGTTGACTACACCCACTTCTGTGAAACTTGAAGGGAAGGATCCTTGGATCCACGCCAGCCACTGCAAAAAGGCTACGGTGACCCAGGAAAAACCATGAAGGGGAGTAAGGTCCTTTTAAAAATTGTTCTTTTTCTATGTTTTCCTATAACCTTTTCTAACTTGGAAGAGCCAGAGAATGCTATAGCACACTTGCACAAAGCCATTAGTCAAATAACCAATACCAGCAACTGCTGGGTATGTTCTCACACTCCTTCCATCAGTAAAAATATAGCCCTGGTTCCCATACCTTTGAGTAGTGAAGAACTGACTAAAATGAGAGAGGGAAACTTCTCATGCGGACGCATGGTCAGCCGCAAGTATAAAATCACCAGATACCCAGTACTAAAACTAGGCACGAATGGAGTCAGACCAAAATACTGTTTCAATAAGGGAATAGAATCCAATAGGGCTATAAATGAGTCAATATGGACCCCATATGGCCAAATACGAATTAGTTATCACAATAAGAGTTTCCCTTTAGGGTCCGTCCCTAAGTCACGCTGTCAAGTTATAGTAAATTTTACCCAACCTTATTTAACACACTGTAATTCTAAATGCAGCCAAACAGAGAAGAAGAAAACCGAAAAAAGTACTATTTTTTGAAAGAGCCAGGAGTGTATAAAATGTCAATATGACAGATATAATCTCACCTGGAACGGCACATTGCCTGCCTTTGACAATGACAGAGCAGAAAATGACACTTCATGTCACTTAGAACTACAGGTATCTACATATTGCCTGTTTTATGATATCCCCTACCTTTTACCAGATGATGGTTATTATGTGTGTGGACGCAATGCCTACAGGTGGCTCCCACCAAATTCAATAGGGGTATGCTACTTGGCCAGATTGGTTCCTGAATTCTATGTCATGACCCACGGTGACCTCAGAGAAGTACTCAGGAATAAAAAAGACCATAGGCTTGAAAAAAGGGAAATTAAGACAATAGATACTGAACATATTCCCCTCATAGAAAAGTCCAAAGGGCACAATGTGGGCATTGGATTTGGCAACATTATCTCAATAGGGACATGGGGGTACATGGCAAACTACAATATGATATTAAAGGTTGCAGGACTTTTAGATAACATAACAGAAATTTATGACAAATCCTTCAGATATGTTGGGAAAGAACTACAGGCAATGAAAACCCAGTTAATACAACATCAACTTGTATTAGACTACATCACTGCTCAGTCAGGAGGGTACTGTTTGACCCTAGAAACGGAATACGGAATACATTGTTGTAACTTTGTAACAAATGACACTGATAACCCAGAAGAAGTAATAGACAGGTACATGACAGAAGCCAAAGAAATGAAGGAGAATTTCAGGAAAGAAAATTTTGACCCCGATACGGTTAATGATGGCTGGTGGACATCAGCCTTCTCATGGTTAAATCCTAGCAATTGGGGCGCAGGTATTTTCACATGGATTTCAGGCATTTTAATATGGATAGCTAAGATATTCGCTTTATTGTTGTTGCTATATGTCATTTTTAAACTAAGCTTATGTTTTTTCCAATGCTGTTTGAAAAAGTGCAAAAATGATCTCATTCTGAATAAAAAGTCTTTTAAAAGACATGTGAAGCCCAAACCGGGATCAGAGGTTTACCTCGTCCTCTCTGAGCTTTAAGGCCCTTTGTACTCTCCCCTCTCCAGTCTTTTCCATTTTTCCTTTTTTTATTTTTAAGAATTAGGTGTACATGAACCATAGACCTGATTGAATGTACCTTTACCATCCTCTAAGGGCCTATTAGAGGTTCCATTGAATTGAATGAAGTAGGTCGGGTGCAGGAGTGCTTCATGCACACCAAAAGGACAGGCAGGGCAATTTAAAAATGATAAAAAGAGGGGTTTATGTGAGAGATATACATTTTATGAGCTTCTTGTATTAATGCATTTTGTATAATTACTGCTGAAAGAAGGATGGTCTGCAGTCTTGCAGATCATTCTCTAGGACCTTTGCCTTACATTTCTTTTCTCTTCGTCAACATGTTTCTTCTCAAGAATGTGCACATCAAGCAACTTCTGTTTCAGGAATCCACGACCCCCACCTAAGGCCTACGTGACTGAGATAAGGACATCTGCTTTCTGTCATGACCACAAACTGCTGACATGTACAAGCTGCTTTCACAAACCTTGTATTCCTTATCTTTTTTTCCTGTTTTTACTATGTATAAATAAACGTACTCTGACTGAGGGCTGGTCAGAACCAGATGGAGTTTCAGCCTAATATCTGAACTTGTCTGTCTATCGATCGATACCCACAAGGTATAGCAGCCGGAGTTCAGGAGAAAGGACCCATTTAGGTCATCTCTTACAAAGGCTTGTATATAAAAGTAAAATGAATGAAGAAAGAGATTTAGCAAATATATGGAAGACATTGGTTATCCATAGCAAAGAAGATAATTTGAGATGATCATCATCATCATCACTATCAACAATTATTTATATAGCGCCAGCAAATTCCATAGCTCTCTACAATTGAGGACAAACGGAAATAAATAATACTGGGTAAAACAGACATAGAGGAAAGATGGCCCTGCCCACAAGCTATAGGTCAATGGGAGTCAGATACATGAGGTTAAATCTACATATTACATATTGGTTCTGCCAGATTGCAATGGTAAAAAGTGAATTGTATGCTATGTGATCCAGTAGCAAAGCAATGTTGGTCTGGGGCCAGAGGGTTCTTGTCTTATTTGAATTGTATAAAGGGTGGTAAAAGAGTAGCCTAGTGAGGTTAAGAGGGTGGTTGAGGAATATTATAAGCTTGTCTGAAGAGGTGGGTTTTCAGAGAACGCTTGAAAGTTTGCAGACCAGAGGAAAGTCTTATTGTGCGAGGGAAGGAATTCCACAGAGTGGGTGCAGCTCAAAAAAGTCCTGTAACCGGGAATGGGAGGATATAATGAGAGTGGATGAGAGACGCAGATCTTGTGCAGAATGGAGTTGTCGAGCTGGTAGATATTTTGACACAAGTGAGGAGATGTATGTTGGTGCAGTTTTGTTGATGACCTTATACGTTAATAGAAGAATTTTAGACTGGATTCGGTAAAATACAGGCTCCTAATGTAAAGACTGACAGAGTGGCTCAGCAGAGGAATATTGATTTTCAAGGAAAATCAGTCTGGCCGCTGGGTGCAAAAGAGATTGTAGGAGTTTGAGTCTTTTTAGGGGAAGACCAGTAAGAAGAGAATTGCAATAGTCAATGCGGGAGAAGATGAGTGCATGAATTAAAGTTTTTGCTGTGTCTGGTGTAAGATATGTGCGTATTTTGAAAATGTTTTTTAGAAACATTTCAAATTGGGCCTCATAGCTCCAAGTTCCATAGCTCCAAGATGAGTTATGTTTTAATGGCTAGGGACTTGTAACAGATAAAGAAACTAAGGAAATTGTTGTTGCAGTTTTCCACTATGTGGATAACCTGATGACCACTGATTCAAGGATGGGCAGTGAACAAAGAAAGTCCTAGGCCCGTCCACAGAGATAACAACTATGAGTGTGATATGTGTGGGCACACAAAAGGAAGACATTTGAACTGGAAACAACAAGTGTTTTTCAACATGTGTGACTAAAGGTGCTGGGCAGAGAGGGGGCATGTGTGACTAAAGGTACTGGGCAGAGAGGAGGCATGCGTGACTGTAGCTGCTGGGTGGAGATGGGACATGTGTGACTAAAGCTGCTGGGCAGGGTGAGGACATGTGTGACTAAAGGTGCTGGGCACAGAGGGGATATGGGTGACTTAAGGTGCTGGGCAGAGAGGGGGCATGTGTGACTGTAGCTGCTGGGCAGAGAGGGGGCATGTGTGACTAAAGCTGCTGGGCAGAGAGAGGACATGTGTGACTAAAGGTACTGGGCAGAGAGGGGACATGTGTGACTAAAGGTACTGGGCAGAGAGGGGACATGTGTGACTAAAGGTACTGGGCAGAGAGGCGGCATGTGTGACTAAAGGTACTGGGCAGAGAGGCGGCATGTGTGACT